>NW_026707023.1:0-210444 GCF_024137745.1 Phymastichus coffea | reverse complement strand
TTTCGTCGTTTCAAACAATAGAGAAAGAGTCGTGCAAGCAAAACTTTGTTAACTAAATCAATAATACTGTTCGATATAATATTCTCCACAATACTTTCTCTCTCGATCGTCGAAAGTGATACAGCTCCGTATCGGTTTTTACAGCAAGCGTTATTATATCTGACCAAAAAAAGTCATTCTTAATGGACAACCTCAAGCTCTGCAAATAATCTTCTACTATATAAATACAGTCAAATAAAAAAAGGTAATAATACCGGTAATACAATACATCAAACAAATGCCTAATAATAGTTGAGAGAAAAAACCAAACATAAGGTATAGCATAAGATACAGAAAAAAAAGTAGGCATTGGTATTGTATATATACTGGACTAGTTGGATTGATTCTGGCTGTTTTGTGAGTTTGAGTTGCGGGTTATTGGCGGTACCTTGACGCGGTCCGTCGACTCTTGCTCTTTGCTGTTGAGTTGTGTTGGTCCGTACTCTCGACTCACCACGCACAGGAATTCGGCGTGGTCCTCGTTGCCATAGTTGTACTGCGAGCCGATGTTTATGAGCTGCAAAACGACGAAGATGTCATTTGTCGTGCGTGAGAAATTATCCCACATCAAGCGGAGTACGACAAAATGACGCGATATATTGTGTCCTGCCAGCGTTATCGGCTTCATTGTTATATCAAATGCAACGCCGGCGTTGTTTCGTATTATAAAGCTTACCCGCTGACATCGATATGTATTTCCATTGAGGCACTCCAAAAGGAAATTACAATGCTACAATCGTCTTTTGTCACTATTTCAAATGCAGATTATATGAAAATTCCAGTTTAGAACCAAGGAAACGTTGAACCTACGCATTCGACTAGCGGGAATAAAGCTTCTCTTTCATAATATAATTGACCCGCAAAAAAATGTGCTTATTGCATCTAAAAACTTCCAAAATACGGTTACGGAATCAGGTTTGTTGAAAAATACGCGTGATTTGGAAAAATCCATGGCGAACGGCCATGCCGTAAAAGAAGTATTTGGCAACAGTTTCGTCGAACAAAAATTAAAGTCGAACAAATCAACAAGCTTAGACAACAGCTTTCGTAATCCCTGCCAGTTGTTTAGTTCCAGTGGAATTAATGAGAATAAAATAAGATAGTTAGCGTATTTTCGCGAGCGCAGACCGCGACAAAATAGAAAAAAAGTCGTAAACATACATTCGAGCTTTACGAAGCAGGCGAATTTAATCAAGCACTTTTTTCGTTCGGAGCAGATAGAAATCCAATCAAAAGTTGGCATTTGTCATTCAAGGTTGTCAATAAGAAAACACAATCAAAGCTCGCGATAACAAACTTTGAAAACGACCATCCGAGTGCCGCTCAGAAAATGTAATTTGTCAAAATTCAATCAGTTTTCTAAAACGAACCTGCTCGAACTTCCATCCATCGGACATGGTAGAGACCATTTGCGTGAGCTCGTCCTCGTGGCACTGTATGACCCTGTACACGTGCTTTTTTGAATCCTTTGTTGGTCGACTGTCTCTCAAATGGATTCTCTCCTTGATAAGTCTTATGAGCTCGGTTATGTTATAAAACTCGGCCTCCTCGAGCACACCTTCTTCAGTCAAATCCTTGTTAATGACAAGTTTGCCATGTCTTAGATAGTTTAAAATTGGACTGAAGTACGTTGGGTCCCTGTCGATGAGATACGCCCCAGTCTCGTCCTGCAAACACGAAAGCACACAAAAGAAAAAAATAGGTCATCGCTCTGAGACTCGAGAGAGGCTCGTGCACACATATACATATAAAAGAGCAGACGAGGGGTGGGAGGGTGGAATGTATGTACACAAACGTTGAAAAAAAGTTAAAAACTAACCCTGTCGGAGATGAGGTCAGAATCTTCCTGGCATAATCGGCAAAGGAATGAATTGGGATCGCGCGTAAGCGTTGTCCTGGCAGTGAGAAAGTAAGTGCCGCCGACGTTGAGCCTCACCCACTGATTATTGCAGCGGACTCCCTTGCTGTTGGCCTCCGCCATGTTCGTCTGCCTCTGGGCCTCTGGCTGGTTCTGCTGGCCTACTGTATTTCTCTCCGCGAGGACGCGCGCCAAATAACAGCACTGTGCGAGAGAGCGAGACAGACGCGTGCGCAAGATAGAAACAGAGAGTGAGTGAGTGAGAGAGAGAGAGAGAGAAAGAGAGAGGGAGAAACAGCACTGCATCAGTCACCCGCAATGGTTAATCCGAAAAATCCGTATGGCAGCAGCACTTGCCATCTCAGTCTTGAGACTGTCACGTGACAGACAATTTTCCTGCAGTCGGTAGTTAGTTTGCTATCGACTCGCAAGTTGCAGTGGCGCCTTTAATGGTATGTGTGCTTGCCGCTTGGTGATGTGATGTGAGAGTAGAGTACTTCAAAGCACAATCAAGCATTCACGGGAAAGGGAGTGCAAAGTTTAGCATATAGCATAGAAGCGCAGTGGTGCCAAGTGTTCCGCCCGCGAGGAGAGCAGCAGATCACGACGCCTGGCATCGCGAGGTTCGCGAGAAGTCAGTCAGTTGGCAGAGTGCGTCGTGACTGTTTACCTCGTTTTGCGCCACCAACACAATAAAAAAAAAAGAAACGAGCCGAAGCATCGAGAAAGGTCGAACCAGCAGTGCAACCGATCATAAGGATGCCGGTTAAAGTGGACGTGGTGCCGCCTCCACCGGCCAATTCTAAACAACCCGGCGTCACCAAATCTTTACTCTACAATGGCTCCAGATTCCAAGGTTCGCAAAAGTCCAAGGGCAACAGTTACGACGTTGAGGTCGTGCTACAGGTGAGTTTTTGGGAAAGAGAGCAAGAAAGTGGATAGTCGCGAAAGGATATTGTCTATATTTCCACGAGGCGTGCTTTGTATGTACTTTTATATTATCCAATGACGTTTCATCCGCCTTACAGCATGTCGACGAGGAGAACAGTTATCTGTGTGGCTATCTCAAAATCAAAGGTCTAACCGAGGAGTTTCCTACGCTCACTACTTTCTTCGATGGCGAGATTATATCCAAAAAATATCCATTCCTTACACGCAAATGGGATGCCGATGAGGACGTCGACAAAAAGCACTGGGTAAGCGTATACATACATTTGAAACGTAGCTTATTGGCCAGCAGCTAATTGGAGCTTTGTTTCTTGTCACAGAGTAAATTCGAATCGTTCTGTCAGTATGGAAAGACGTTTAATTCAGACAGTTTCGACTATGATGCGTTGAAGGGAACGGATTTCGTTTTCATGAGATGGAAGGAACATTTTTTAGTGCCTGATCACACGATCAAAGACATCAATGGTGCCTCTTTTGCAGGCTTCTACTACATTTGCTTTCAAAAATCAGCTGCTTCCATTGAAGGCTATTATTATCATCGAAGTTCTGAGTGGTAATGATACAATGGACTTGTTTTATAAGAACCCCTAGTGTGATTTATTTGCTGACCAGCCATGTTTCTTTTGTTTACTTGCCAATAGGTATCAGTCGCTGAATTTGAGGCATGTACCAGAGCACAGCATACAGATCTATGAATTCAGGTGAAACACTGGATTTGTCGACATTCATTTACATGGTAGCTTTGTGATTGATCTCTTGATTGGATCTATGCTCGCGCTGAACTCAGTGATAGTTTCTCTTGTAATGTTTTTGCGTTTTTGTATTATAATGAGCGTGTCCTCTCTCGAAGAGTGGACTAGTGCCTCAAGTAAACATTGGTAAGTGATAGAAAAGCTAATACGCTTAATTTATTTTCATTCAAATTTTACAAAAAAAGCAAATATTAGAGACTCGTTAATTATATTTTTATTTTTCACGTTTTTCAAAATTACAAATGGAATGTATTTCTTAGGTTAAGATTGAAATTTTTTTATTTCAGTGCTAGGACAAAAAACTTTTCTATCATTATTGATTTTTAGAATTTCTACAATTTTTGAATTTGTGGTTATAAAGTAAGAAAAATGCAAAAGGCAAAAAAAATAAGACATAATTACCTCGTACTAGTCAAGAAACAATAACTTCAAATGAATTGCTTTTTCGAGTAGTACATCTTGATTTTAACAGAAAGAAAATCCAAAATAAAAAAAACTTAAAGATTAATGTATTTTATTAGACTGTTTTTGAAAATTTTTATGAAGTAAATCAATGTTTTTTAATCAAAACACAGTAGAATCTTATGTGATTTCTCTGGATCTGTTAAAATTGAGTAGAAAGGCAATTTATCTCATAAAAAATAGGAAAGAAAAAAGTACTAATTTTTAATATAAAAACTTTGAAATGTATAGACGTTTTTAGTTGATATAATACCAGAGGTATTGAAGATAAAATTTTATGATGATTTGTTACTTACTGCTTCCAAATATCTCTATCATGTAATATTGAAACATCGATAAGATTAATGCATTGCTATCGTATGTTTTAAATGATATATGTTAAGAGACTAATTATTTCTTCAAGCAAATTATCTGTATAGTTATTAAAATTATACAACTCAAAACAAAAATAGTAAATAAGAATGTATAAGAGTGAATGTAGAATGAATGAAATGCGCGCGAAAAGATAGAGAGAGAGAGAGAGAGAGAGAGAGAGAAAGTTGCATGGAAGGCGATGAAGACGACGGCTTTGGCTATAATGAAAAATTCTGTTAGACCGTCCCTTACAACGTAATACGCAATTTGCATCATACGTTTATGGAAATCGTAGATCTATCGTATAATTTATTTTTTATTGTACAAAAAGATTATGTAAATTGGGCTGTGTCTTAATGTAACGAGAATTTTATCAAGATAATCCGCGGCCTGCCTCTTCATCCATTAGTATCATGTTTTTTTTTCTTCTGTAATTTACACACACATCCACGACAGCGTCTATGTTTTTGTTCTTACGTTGCGCTGCTTCTTTTCTTTATTTTCTCTTTTTTTTTATAGTAGAGACTTTTATTATTTGTACATTAATAGAATGACTTTTTGCTGCGTCCTCCGTCAATATTTTTTATATATTACGTGTAAACATCTAGTTTCTTGTATACCGATGAAAGTACTGCAATCTCGCCAGAATGAATTTGTATGTACATAAATGATGTGTGTCACACGCGCGATTACAAACATATATTTGATATTTTTGAGAAAAAACGATTCAACCATCATTGTGCATGTGTGATTTCAACGGAAATTGTTCGCATTTACACAAATGGTAATGAGATGAAAGGTCAGAATAATAGAACAAAGAAATGAAATCTTTTTTGTAGAATTTAAGCGATTGACAACGACGATGCTCATGAAACCATGATTTTATTTTTAATGTTTTTGCTTCGTTTTCCAATTTTATTTATTTGTCACTATACGGGAGGGTGGTGTAGGCGTTTCTCAACGAACACTGCTATTTGGGAGATGAACAACATACACAAACAAATTGTACGTGTAATAAAGACTAAAGTTGTATTACAAAAATTAAATTTGTTATTATATTTAATTAATGTTTTTGAAATTTCGAATTATCTGGACTTCGTTGGCGATGTCGGCAAGACGTTTTGATCGACGCAGCTGTTTCTCCAGATGTGATTGACCTTCGCCGTCATTAATCGACTGATGGCGCTTCCGTCTTAGACGTCCACTATCATTGGCCAGTGATTCGCATTTATCTATTGATAAAGATGTCTGCAAAAATAGATTTAAGTTTATTTATGTCAATGCGCGATTGAAAATTTTACTGACGTTTTTATAAACATTCTTCCCTCCTACTTGCCGCGTGATATAACACTGCTGTTTTTTACGTATTTTTATGATGAAAGAAATGCTTAGAATGATCAAAATATACATTGTGGAATCCCATCGAGTCATTTACGCGTGAGAAACTTTATCTGCGGAGCGGCGTTGCTGTAAATTGGCGTTCTGCTATTTCTCTACATTAATTATAATTTTTATCAATTCGCTGATGCCTCTATGGCTTATCATACGTATAAATTTTTATTTTTTTATAACAGCATAAAATTGATTATTCGTTCATGATCTAGATTTTCAATGGAATCAAGCTGATTTTAGTTATTCCGCAGCAAGATGCGAAGCTTTGTTTTACAAGATAAGTTAATGCAAAGAATATTTAAAAAATAATATTATTTAATTATTTATTGCTTTTTACTTGTAAATTTGTTTGCATTTCCAATTCTCTTGAATTTTAATGATGTACGTTGCGCATTACGTATAGTGATAGGGTGCTATAACATGAAATTGGCAAAAATTCACGGCAAACAAGACGATAATCAACTGAATAGGTAAGGATAATCAAAAGATAATCACCTGCTCCAAAATCATATTAGATTTTGCGCAAATTTCATACAAGCAATGAAAGTCCTCAGAGTAGCTGGTCTTGCTGAGTAGCGTATTGAATTTTAAAAACTGCGAATCGAATTCGACTTTCGCTCTAATCAGATCAGTAAAGGATTGCTGAATAATTTGCGAGTCAATCACACTGCCGAGTTCCTCGTCGTTACCGCATGCTGTTTCTGTGGTTTCTGTGATTTTTTGCGCCAGGTCGACCGTCGTCAGAGTTATTGCACTCGATTCTCGAGGTGATTCGACTGGTATCTCAGGTATGGGTGTTCTCGGGGTATTTGAGCTATCTAATTCGACGTTACTTTTACATAGTACTTTGCCTGCAAAAAAAAAAGTATTTTACTACTAATGACGCTCATGTGGTAAAATATTTTTTTCGTAAAAATTACCGTTTAGATTATTCAAGTATGTAAATAACATCGAGCTGAACTTCAAAACATCTTTGAATAACTCGTCCAGGTCTTTATCGGCAAAATATGTTCTTGCAAACAACGATTTCTGCCAGAATCGATTCTGTTTGACGTTGGTTTTCGGCGAAGATTTGAACTCTTCGATAGCTACCAATTGCATCTGCGAAACTTGAGTGCTGCGTTCAAATGATAATTCTTTCAGACGTTGGTTAATTATTTGCATCGACTTAACAATGTCGTCTAATTTTTTTGAAAGTGGAGCCTGCATTTCGATACTTGGCGAAGCTGTTACATCTTTATCCAAATCTAATTTTTTTACTAAGGGTTCACTGCATTCTGTTTCCATAACGGTGTAGAAATTTACGTAGGGTTAATTATTAAATGATACAAAAATGATTCTGTCATTTAGCTAACACCAAAACAGAAGACTGACAAGCTTTCAAGACGAACAAACAAGAAGACAAGGGTTTGTTTATAGTTGTAATAAATTTTATTCAATTTATCAATAATCGCAAGTGAATATATAATAATAATTACAAAATTACATCGTTACTGTATATAAATATAAGTATCTGCTAATTAATGTAAAGGCACATCATCGTGTTATCTTGCTATATACATTGCAACTGTCCCAATTCTACGAGTCTCGGATAGTAACAATTAAAAAAAGAAAAAAAAAACAGTCTCATATCCTCGTTTCTTTCCACGAAAATTTCGCCAACAAACGAACAAGAAATATAAAGAATTATAATATAAGAAGTTTTACATTGCTTTTTTGCAAAAAAAAGCAATATACAAAATACATTTGCATCGACAGTTGCCGACGTGAAAAATTCTGCTTCAGAGGAATACTGAAAGTTAGTAGGCTTTATTTAATACATTTTTATCTTCCACCATTGACATTGGTGTCAGGCACGTAGTTGGCCCTCAGGTTCCATTTTGCAGCAGTCTTGCATAGTTAGAATATAAGGCACTACGCTCGCCACGCTCACTTTGCCGATCAGACCAGCAAAGAACAAATCTTCCAATACTCGTGGATTTATCGAACGTAAGGGAGCTAAGCGTAATAAAAGTCGTGGTAGACGTTCAGAACCTACTCGTTGCTGAAGTTCCGTCCATGCGACTTCTTGAAGGCATTGCACGCGACGACGCCACACTCCAGCGAGAACATTGTCTAAAAAATAAAACCATTTGTTTAAACATAGAAAACATATTTGCATTCAAAAATTAAAGAAAGTGTTGCTGTAGACTATAGAAAATCAATATTTAATTTCGCGCTCTGAGGCATTGTTTTTTCAACTAATACTTGAGAAGACAAAAATGTATGCCTTCTATTAATAAAAATAAACAATAATATAAGCCTCAGTTCGTCAAGATATATTTTTATTGAAACTACGCAGAAACGTTGCGTTGCAAATTTTTGTTAAATTTATAAACATTATTCAGTGTGAGTCATGTGAATGTTTTAAGAAGATGAAAAATGCCGAGGAAAAATTAATATTCAAATGTTAAGGTATCTTATTGTATGTAAATTACCTGAGCTAAAAAGCGTTAGAGCTTTTAAATAAGCATACTCGACAGAGTCCACTTGCAGTCGGTGGAGCGAACTGACGCAATCTTGTAAACGGCAGATGTGTTCGGTCACCGACTTTATTTTGTTTGCAGTCATTTTCTCTTGAGCAATACTTGTTTGAAGATGATTAATGATCCATGTGAGAATACTGGGAAGAGAGAGAGTGTAAGCACATTGGGCCAAGCCGAGAGTGAATAACTGTCCCCACGAACAGCGTACTAATGTCGTTTGTATGTCCGACCTACAAAAATATACGATAAATTATCTTATGATCATTTACAAGTTAAAATATAGATGGAGAAAATACTTACGGAAGTGATTGGAACGCGGGAATGCCTCTAGCCCAGTGTACCGACAAAAACAACAGTCGCGCTGCACTTTCGCATATATAATGTATCGACAAATATGCAGGAGCAGGACTAGGAGCTCTCAGTTCAAAGTGCATGTGTCTTTCCAATAACAATTGACCACAGTTCCAGTCTTCATCCGGTTCTTCGGTAGTACCATTGATATTCTGCAATTACCAGCAATTTTTATAAAATGCTTACACTAATCTCATCGATATCACATTTTTCTTAATATTACTTACATCTCCTGCCATAAGTTTAGCCATATTGTCTAAAGCATGTGAAATGAGAAGTCGTTCACGCGCTAACGTTAAAGCATCACTGAGATCACTATCACTACTGTGGTGTTCCTCCATACTAGGACTTTCAGGTTGATGATGCTGTTGTTGCTCCCACGAATTTGGTACTGGTGTTGTTTCAACAACAGAAGATGGCTGTGGCTCAGGTTTAACGCGTGGACCACGACTACCACTTTTTCCTGTAGTGCCAGTCTCGTTGCTTCCTATGACAGGTTTTCTCTCATGTTGCACAGCTGTAACAAACACTCAAAAGTAAGATTTACGCTCTCTCTATTCAGTTTTCTCGCTGTACTTTTGATCTGCAGAGACTTACAGTCACTTCGCATGCCCATCGCCAGGCACTTTTGCAATCTGCAGTACTGACAACGATTTCTGTGGTGTTTTGTGACTTCGCAGCTCTTGTTGCCTCTGCATTGGTAACCAAGTTGCTTACGTATGCTTCTTTTAAAAAAACCTTTGCAACCCTCACAGCTAATGGCTCCATAGTGTCTTCCACTTGCTCTGTCTCCACACACAACACATAGCTCTAATGATAGACCTATTCCCATACAAGAACTTCTTCCATCTCTAGGAATCTTTATCTGCTTCAATGCAATATTAATTAAACTACTAATTTGAGAATGAAAAAAAAAAATAAATAAAAGATAGTTCATCAAACAATATTTTACCTCCATATCAGTACCAGCATTGCCTCTAATGTGTTCAATGCCAGAATGCAGATGATGATGCATCATACCAGCAGCTGCAGCAGCAGCAGCAGTAGAGTAATCAACTCCACCTCCAATCTCTCTCTTGAGCTTTTGCTCAGAAATATCCTGGGTACTGTCTGAGTTACTATTCTGCAGATCCAATCCAATGTGGTGTCTTCTGAGAGATCTGTAGTCTCTCACACCTATGTTCTGCAAAGCAGGCTTACATTCATTGAGCTTTTCGTCGCTGTTAGTTCGCAATTTGTTATTGACCATGGGTTTCGTCTCTTTCTATGAGAAACAGAGTAACAAATCAGACACTATAGGAAAGCAAAGAGATGCTTCGACGATGTAACTACCTCCGCGTCGAGGTCGGCATCGGGTTCCTCGTCTTCTTCCTCTTCTTCGTCATTGTCCTCTTCTTCCTCGGGCTCCTCTTCTTCCTCCTCTTCGCTGTTTTCTTCTTGCTTCCTGCTTATTTCTTTGGCTCGCTGCTGTTGTTGAGCACGATATTTGATGTCGACCTGCTGCTGCTGTTTGGTCTCGGCTTCGAGGTCGCCATCTCTGTCCATGTTTTATCTAAAAATAAGGAAAGACGCAGCGGCAACGTTACACGCAGACTAAAAATACGGAGGAGTGAGGACGCGTGCACCTGTGCGTGGGTTAGCGCGACCACGTAGCATTATAACCTCAATACACAGTGGTGGCGGCAGGTGCAACGAACACACATACACGCGCGCGCGCATAGACGCGCGAGAAGAGAGGACGACGAGAGGAACGGAGAGTTAAAGCGGAGTGAGCGCGCTGCACTGATTATATTTCGGTCGGTCGCGCCTCGCGGGTCACGTGCGCTACCGAGCAGAGAATTACCTTTTTCCCTCTCTCGCTCTGCTCCGCATCTCGTTCTCTTTGCTCGCTTCTCCCTACCTAGCTTTTCTTGCACTCTATGCGGCCTTTATTACTCGGTTGCTCGGGAGAGAGAGAGAGAGAGAGAGAGAGGGAGACTGGGTCTCGCTCGACTTCTTGAACGATGCACTTTGCCGTGTGTGTGAGAGACAACTCTATATCCGAACGGCGAATCTGTGTTTTTATGCGTTCAAAATTTTGGAGAGCAAAGAACTTTTGCCTTTTAGAAGATTCCCGAAAGTTTTCGACAAGGTTTGTTTTGATTATATTTTCCAAGCAATATAGAGTCTTCGTATTTGACCCTGACGTACAAGGGAAGATCTTTCATCGATCGTTAAATTATTTAAAAGAAACTACAAAAAATTTTAAGCAAATAACTCACTCCGTAAACGTTCCGATGGTGGTATAAAACGGAGTATTGGAGTATAAATTACTTTTGAATGAAATCGATTAATTTTAGGCCATTCAGATATTGCAAATCGCGCAAACGTCACATTGTCAAACACAGTGTAAAAGAAGAAAAAAGAAAAATAATAAGATAAAAAGGAAGGTATTGCAAGGTAGCAATGAATAAGATGCACGAGCGAGACGTTCTCCCGGTAGCGCGCACAGTCACGAAGAAGCGTGCACGGCACTCGTCGTCACGGTACGCCAGCTCTCCTCTCCACGATCGCTATCGAAAGCGAGGCAGAACGAGCATAAAGCAGGGATGATAGCAGTGCGTGTCCTCCCTCCCTCCCCCTCCCTCTCTCTCGCTCACTCGTTTGCTCGGCAAAAAAAGAAGCGAGCAAAGGAAAAGAAACCCAGCTAGCGCAGAAGCAGCATAGCTTTATTAGCGGGAGAGGGAACGGAAGCTTGGCTACCAACACACTGCTCCACCCAGGTGCATTC
This sequence comes from Phymastichus coffea, assembly GCF_024137745.1. Classification (NCBI taxonomy): domain Eukaryota; kingdom Metazoa; phylum Arthropoda; class Insecta; order Hymenoptera; family Eulophidae; genus Phymastichus; species Phymastichus coffea. The sequence goes on along the minus strand of NW_026707023.1, from coordinate 198,993 downwards.
CTCTCGCGCGTCTGCTACCCGACCTCGGCTGATTTACGTCCCGAGAGATGTATGATTTACGCCAAGCGACACGACGATACGTTGCTTGATTTATACCTTACCTCTTTGCTCGACCGTTCTCGCGAGTGTGTGTTCGCAGGTGCATGCACTTCGACACCACTGAATGTATACGTGCGCGAACGTGTGTTTGATCTCGAGAGAGCGACGAGAGGGGGAGAAGCTAATCGGGGCGTGCACCTACGACGAGCAGTAGCTGTACCGACTTGCCTAACCGCCTTTTCAAGATTAACTGCTCGGCTTCGCTGTTCGATGGACGACCGGTAGAGCTGGAAAATGCATTCCGCAGCTTCAAACACGAGCGATCGCTTTTTCAAGGGTTTATCATCCTTTCACATATACACATTTTGATTTTTTCAACGTGTTGAAAAACCCTGACGTTTTATGTGAAAGGCAAATCGGTTGCGAAGATTGGCAGAAGTCTTTATACACTTTTGTACGCGTTATCTAATCTGATTTTAACTTGTAGAAAAATATCAGTTGCGAAAATCTGATGGTTTTCGTATGGAAAAATATGATGCACTCACTCGAAATCGAGTTTAGAAAAGACGATAATAAACTTGTACAAAAAGTTTTTGTTTCAATCGGTTCTTCTTTCGAACTCATATGACAAGTACATACATGTATTACAGTAAATAAAATAAATTACTTGCTTACGTAGTTTTATATTTAGTTTGTACACCAAAATTAAAATCTTTTCGTATTGAATGCCGAAAGATAAACAATATAAATTTTTAATTCCGGCATTTAAGAAAAGGTCAATGTATTTTGACGAGATAAAGAACGGGATGCGTCAACAAAGTGATTTTATCAATTAACTGCAGAAGGTGAACTTTAAAATCAACAGAAGAATTGCTTTCTCCGTAAATGCCTATAGCACATCAAAATTTCAAATAAAAATAAAAATTTTGCAAGTTCATTTTTGTTTTAAAATATAGTCTTTAATAAAAAATTTATATAATGAATAAACGAAACAAAAATCCATATAATATGACTTGTAAAATCGGCACATATAAAAATCGTGAATTCTATTGGAAAAGAAAATAACTTTGGCATTTATGATGATGTCGATAACAAGTATATCTACGACGCAAATTTTGTTAATTCAATCTAAAAAATATGATTCCACTTTCACTGTACATCGGTAACGTCATACCCAAGTAAAAAATCGAGTCGTCGTTCACCTAACCTAAAATGGATCTCGCAAGCAGTTTCTCTCAAATTACACGATAATGCTTTATCCTTATCGTAAATCTTTTAAAACAAACTCGCAACATCACTAAATTATGACTCTCGCAAAGCAAATAAGACACTGATCTGTACAAATTTTTCTCTTTCGAAATCTGAAAGATCGTAAAATGAAAATATTTGCTCACCTGGTGTAGTAAGAACGCAGCACTCTGGCTTCGTCCTTAGCCTGCAGGGAGGAGTTCATAACCTTTGCTCGCGCTGCCGACACTACCTTTGTCGCTTGACAGCAAAGCACCACAACCACGTGATCACGTCCCTACCAATGCGCAATCAGCAGCGGCTGTTCACACGTGCGCGCGCGGCTAAAGCTAAATAAGTACACGCACGCTCGCAGCGCAAATTGTGTATATGCCGTCGTCGATACAATTTACTATCGCGTTTCTTTATCTTTTCTTTTTGCACGCTACATGTGTGCCACGAGACTTTGTCTCTAATGTGTGCGTAATGTTGATTATGAATTCTACTTCGTTCTAGATTTTACAAGTAGTTTCATCGTAAAGATTGCCGTTAGAGATTTCGATTTTGAATGGCTTCTGTGCAATTTGGCGATTATGCAAAATGCGTTACGTAAAAGACGATTTTCACATCGAGCTGCGCCAAGTCAAATCTGTAATTTGTCGCTGGTGAATCAAGAGAATGTTGCAATGACTGAAGAACAATAATAATTTTTTATATAAAAAGACATTTGTTTATTTATCCTGTAAATAATGTCACCATTACATCCATATTTACTATTTAGAATAACAAACACAGCCAATTTTCTAATTATCATTTACATTGTATAGAGTTTATAATTAATATCTATATAATATATAGCTATTTTATGTAAAATGATATACACTTAAAGTAGTATGTTGCAGTTGAAGAGAGAGAGAGAAAGCAAGAGTGAGAGAGCAAGATGAACAAAGGCACAGCATTATCTTTTAAGAGAATTACTCCATTATGAGAGAGTGGTACATGTATCTTGAACAAGCTCAAGTATAAACATTAGGTATAAAACAAAAAAGTGAAGATTTATGGAGGGAGTTAAAGAGAAATGGACACATGCAATCAAAATCTCACAGTGGAATGACTGTGTCGGAATACAATTATATAAAATGGTAATTGTCTCCTCTAGAGGAATACAGGAATACATTTGATGTCTCACAAGTGTACTCATTAATAATAATCAACTTGCATTTAATCCTTAATTTTCGTTTTCTTGCACAACACAGAAGGCAAATTAATCGCTTGCCTTATCAAATACATACATATATCTTGTTAACCAAATACATCCTGACTGGCAAATACTATATATAAAAAGCCATCCTCGTCTTTTTCTCTTTCATAGAGTTGGGCCATAGTTGTACAGCCACTAGCAATGCTCCTTTGATTAATGAGTAAATAAAATGCTTGATGTGGATGAAGCTGTAGCCTCCTCCTGCAATTGCACAACGAAGAACAATAAGTAAACATAAACAAACGAAGTGTTGTTTTCGCGTCGACGTTCAAAAATTCATTAACGATTGACATACCTAATAATTTTAACTAACTCGGTAACAGTCAAATAGTCGGGTACGAGAAACTTTGTCTTGTTGAGTAGCGGCAGCTGTTTTTCACTGCAATATCTCTCAACGACGATGGGTATCTTAGTAGGATGCTTTTCACGTATCATCTTCACATCTTTCACCCGTAGATCTATGGTAAACAAACACAGTCGAAAGTTAGTGCGCAGTTACTACAAAACTATAAGAGAATTATAATGACAGTTAACTCACCAAATGAGCGTTTCTCCTTGAACGTTTTTGGTATGGAAGTCATGTTTGAGCGTGTATTTATATGATCAAACTACAACAGATCAATTATACCTTCCTTACTCGTCTCCTTTGTGTATCACGAAACGACGCACACACGCTTTTCGATTACGCACACAGTCTGTCTCGCTAGCTAAGCTTGGTTTGGCCCACAATGCGTGAGCGTGCAGCAGCGTTTTCAGAATACAACGTCGTCTAACGCATTCATCAACTGACAACCACACAGAAACAACAATGGCGATTTTGTGTTTGTGCGACTGAAGCGCCACATACTTCGCTTCTCGCAATTCTTGCAAGCTACTAGCAGGGACGGATCACCTAACGTGGGTTTAGGTACATATTATGTACTGGGCTACCTACGCCCGTCAGATTTTATCATTTTGGTAACCTACAATTCATTATCATTTTTCTCTTTTTCGATGCTAATTCAAAAAGATGTATTTCACACGGTAATTTAATTTTAATTTACAATGAAATCTGACGCGAATCTTTTACAAAGTTTCAAATCATCTCGTTTGAGCCCAAAGAGCACGATTGTCGATAGAATTCCAAACACAACATCGGTATTCTGCCTCTAAAATAAAATTGAACAAGTAACGATAACCCGTTCAATAAACAAAGTACCAGCTCGCAGATTCGCAGTCACCGATACATCCCTGAATTCGCGAGTCCATCAAGAAAGCTTGCTCGCGCTTGCGCAGCAGCTTGTATACAGCTGACGTGCTGGGCCTTTGTGGATTTAAATTTGCGCATCAATGCTTTTCCTTCTCTCCTCTCTCCCTCCTTTGAGCAACCTCAATTCGCAGAGAGCGCGTAATTTGAAACAGCCAAACGCAGTGATGCTCCGAAAGCGAAAATCCGTCTGATATTTACTTTTGGAGCAAACTGCGAGAAAAGCAATTGAAGTGGCACACGCAAAATGCTTGGGTAGGTATGTAGCCAGGTCTGGCGGCGATCGATTGATCGGACAATATTTACGTCGTCCCGTCTGGTCTGGCGCTCTCACGATTCGGAGCGAAGCCCATACACATATGTCAGGACATATACGTGGGTCTTAGACTCGATCAGTGGCGTCCTCTACTCCAACAGAGCAAGAGAGAAAGAAACGAGGCAGGCTAAAGCAGTCGTGGGTCGCGCGGCGCGACTCTCGCTTTTTTCTCCCCTCTTGTTGCGTGTTAATATTGGTCGTGAGTTTCTCTCTCGAGCTGCTCGCGGCTGTTCGCGGCGCAGCACAGAGAGTGGCTCGCGTGGTTTGCCGAAGGAAGGAAGAGACTAGAAGCGAAGAGAACAGAGACGACGGAAAGAAACAGCGCTGTCTCTCCTTGCGCTCGCGAGTGCGCTCCTGAAAGCATTCGTGTATGCCGAAGGATGCGTGCCGCTCGCAGGACTCGGTCTGCCCGAGGTGGATGTCGAGCCAGCGATTGTTGCAATGGTATGAGCAGCGACAACAATAATAGTCCAGTGTTCCTCAAGCCGAGATAAGTGTGTGAGTGTGTGCCTCGCGCGCGTATGTGCCTAGGTATAAAGTATAGTCAAGGTTGTTAGTGAGTGCGTGCGGGAACGAAGCAAGGAAGACGAGGAGGAGGCGGAGGAGGTGGTGGAGGAGGAGGAGGAGGAGGAAGAATAATGCCCCTATCGAGGCCGGGTCCCCTCGCTCCTGGGGGAATCAGTGAGCAGGCCTATCTGCCCCCCCTCAAGCCCACTCTTATAGCAGCCAGCCAGCAGTTACTGAAGCAGCAGCAGCAGCAGCAGCAGCAGCAGCAACAGCAGCAGCAGCAGCAGCAACAACAGGACAACTCGTCGCCGGCTCACCACCTGCCGAGCCTGAACGCGAGCCTGCAGAATCTCGCGGAGAAGGCTTCCAGGTCTAATTCACAGTCGAGTTCACCGCTCGTGAAGAATGGCGGCGGCGGCGGCGGCGGTGGCGGCGGCGGCGGCGGCGGTGGTGGTGGTGGTGGTGCTGGTGGCTGCAACGAGCAGTCGAGCAACGCGGTGGTCGTCGCAAATAGCCAACAGCAGCAAAAGCCGAAAACGATGATTGTCACGCCGGACATTGTGATGAAGCTGTACATGAGCAAGCTGACGCCCTACGAGCATCACGAGATCTTCAACTACCCGCAGATCTACTTCATCGGGGCGAACGCGAAGAAGAGGCCGGGCATCATCGGGCTGGCGAACAACAACGACTACGACAACGACAAGGGCAGCTACATCCACATAACCCACGACCACGTGGCCTACCGCTACGAGGTGCTCAAGGTCATCGGCAAGGGCAGCTTCGGCCAGGTGGTCAAGGCCTACGACCACAAGAACCACGAGCACGTCGCGCTGAAGATGGTGCGCAACGAGGAGCGCTTCCACCGACAGGCGCAGGAGGAGATCCGCATTCTGCGAGCGCTGCGCGAGCAGGACAAAGACAACACCATGAACGTCATCCACATGTTCGACTCGTTCACCTTCCGCAACCACATGTGCATCACGTTCGAGCTGCTCAGCATCAACCTGTACGAGCTTATCAAGAAGAACAAGTTCCAGGGCTTCAGTTTGCAGCTGGTGCGCAAGTTCTCGCACTCGCTGCTGCAGTGCCTCGACGCGCTGCACAACAACAAGATTATACACTGCGACATGAAGCCCGAGAACGTGCTGCTCAAGCAGCAGGGACGCAGCGGCATCAAGGTACGTTAACCTCCAGCGACAGCCAGCCATCGACGCGCGCTCGCCGTGCGACGGAGAGAATGCGAGAACGAGAGCGAGCGAGAGAGCGGGAGAGAGAGAGAGAGAGAGAGAGCGTGCGAGCGAGCGAGAGAGAGAGGCAGGCCAAAACATCGACTAGCGCCATGAGGGGATCGATAACGTACTCGTTCGCCGCCGTGTATCTTGACTCGCGCGCTCTACGCCCGACGTTGCTGCACCGTCAATCGCTCGTCTTCGCTGCCAATCTGCCACGTGTGCCCACGACACGCTCCTCCGGTTTATGCGCGGGCGGCCCATTATAGTCGGCCACCGCGCGTACACGACGGAGCTTTCGCGTTACACCTTCGAGGCGCGTCCCGGTGGCAATTCACGAGCGATCCGATCGAGCCGTCGATACGCAACTGCACAAACACAACGGGCGCCAAGAGGAAGAGCCTCCGACCTGTCGCCCTGAACTATGGATTTTTATAGCGGACAGGCAGGTGTCAGCTGACACACCCCTGCGGACGTACAAACACAGCCCTCCTAAGAGCGGAATTCCGTTGTTTTCCCTTCGTTTCATTGTCGTTGCGCAACTCCGTCGAGACGATCGTTATTTCTTCCTTTTTCTTTTTTCCTTTTTGTTCTTTGCTTTTGCGGGCAGTTCGTCGCGCCGCTACTTTGCCAATTTGGAGCTTGGCTCGAGACACGGATACTTCTCCAGTTATCGTCGTTTAATCGCGCCTCGTTTGTGCCAGACGACACTCTTTTTGCGTACACAATGTGGAGCACAGTCCGGCGATGATTAATTTTTATCTTTGCTTTTTTTTCTCCTTTATCGGAGCTCGGGCGCAATGGTTTTCGACGCGTTGATAAACGTCTCGCCGGTATCGCGAGCAGACGTGAGCTTTTAATAATTAGGAGTCTGATATCATTGCACGCAGCACCGACGACAAGGAGAAAACTAATACTCGGACGTGTCTCGAAAGAAAAAAGGAAAAGAAAAGAAAAGAAAACGTGGAAACACGCGGAGCCGAAAAGACCTATTCACGGATTGTGTAAGCAATACAACTTGCGTCAAGCCTCGAGTCAGAAAGTCTATTTCTCGCGTCCGCCCGACCGTAGCGAAGAAAAGGGGTGATATTCTTAAAAATAACGCGTCGAAGATCGGCGGCCTGGATGCGTCCTCGCGCGTTCAGTATTGTTCCGGCTCGATCGGGTCGCGCGTGCAAGCTCGGCCGTGAAAAAGAGAAGCTGACGCCGGCTGCGCCTTTCGAAATCGGCTTTCTTTTATACGAACCGGCACGCTGATCTATATCAAGAATCGCCGGCCGGCCGGTCAAGCCCGAAATAGTTTTTGCGCGAAATTCATTCCGCCTCCTTTTGCTATTTTCGTTGTTTTGGCTAGCGCTGGTTAATTTTTTTCGTTTCATTTCATTGTTTTTTTTTTTTTTTTTTGATCTTTTTCTTTTTTCCTTTTCTTAAGTTCAACGCTCGCCGACGATTATCGGCTCCCCGAGTTCCATGAATAGCGAGACAGCAACGTTTCGAGCTCCTCTTGGTCATTGGCTTTTTTTTTGTCTTCCTCTCGAGAGGAGCGAGACAGTGCGGTGATTCACTCTCGCGCGCAGGATTGATTACGCGTAGTCGGGGATTTCCTTGTCGAGTCCGCGACCAGCTACGAGTTGCAGTCGCGTGTCTTTTCTCCGCTTGGAAACGGGAGCGTTTGTGGGGCGAGCGTGCCGATTTTCGCTCGGTCGCGTGATCGATAGGTCTGGATCAGCCGAGCGCCGGGCGCGTGATCATCGAGCGACGACGAGGACTAACGTGGCGACGCTTTTGCAGGTGATAGACTTCGGCTCGAGCTGCTACGAGAACCAGCGAGTGTACACCTACATCCAGTCGCGCTTCTATCGCGCGCCGGAGGTGATCCTCGGCGCCTCGTACGGCATGGCGATAGACATGTGGTCGTTGGGCTGCATCCTCGCGGAACTGGTGACGGGCTTCCCGCTGTTGCCAGGCGAGGACGAGCCAGATCAGCTGGCCTGCATAATCGAGCTGCTGGGCATGCCGCCGCCGCGGTTGCTCGAGAAGGCCAAGCGCGCGCGGCACTTCGTCAGCACCAAGGGCTACCCACGCTACAGCGGCGTCAGCTTCAACGCCGACGGCAGCGCCGTGCTGATCGGCGGCCTGTCGAGGAGGGGCAAGTTGCGCGGGCCGCCGGGCTCCAAGGACCTGAAGAAAGCGCTGAAGGGCTGCGACGACCCGCTGTTTCTGGACTTCATCGAGAAGTGCCTCGAGTGGGATCCCGAAATGAGAATGACGCCCAGCCGGGCACTGAGGCACGCGTGGCTCAGGCGGCGCCTACCGAGGCCACCGGATTTCCAGGAGCAGCTGTCGCAGCAGCTACCGAGCAAGGATCTGCCCAGTCTGACCACCAGCTTGCACTCGAGTCAGGCCAACTTGCAGCACGCCAGCATGCTAAATCCCGCCTCGGTCCAGGTATACGGATCACGCAACCCGTTTTGTCGTTCGCACTTGCCAAGACTATCGGGGCTATTTATACGTCCTAGGGGCACGCGTTTCCGTGTTCAATGAGCGTTCTAGTTTGCACGGTTTATCGACGCGAAGCCGATTCTACGTTAATGACGATACCTGCCGAAAGGCTCAACGTGGACGTTGGCCCGTTCCACCTGCGGTGGTCGCAAAATCGACGTAGCCCGTTGCTATTGTTACTTCAGAAATTACGTCCGTGCGGAATACTGCTGAGGTACACTATTTTTTTTTTCAATCGTACAGCGCGTCGCGATCTGCGAGCAAAATCTATGTAATGTCCAATGGTTTCCTCGTTGATTTTATCGGGCCAGCCTTAGCGCAATCGCCAGGTTTGTCGACGACGAGTGAACGCAAAGCGCTTTCTAATGCCACGTCCAGCCCGAAACCCGCACGACAGCGCGCTTACTCACGGGAATGGTATGGTTGGTTTTGTGTTAGGGCAGCGGTACGCTAGGTCTACGTACGTGCCCGTCCGATAATAGTCGGAGTTCGGCAAAGCAGCAGCAGCTGAAGCAGCAGTCGCAGACGCAGTCGCAGACGCAGACGCAGTCGCAGACGCAATCGCAGACCATGCTGCCAAGCCAGGATTGGAGTTACGCGACAAAGTCGCATCAGCAGGAGCATTGGTCGAAAAAGGCCCAGCAGTTCGAGAGCAAATTGCGCGAGCTGTGCGATCACCTGAACGATTTCAAGGCCGCTAAAAAAGGAGCGCCACAGCAGTCTCAGCAGCAGCATCAGCAGCATCATCATCATCGCCTCTATAGTCAACTGTCCAGGCAACTCAATGAGCCTGCTAATTCTTATCCGAAAGCGCTTTGGGATAGCCTCAGGTATACACCTTGGGTATTTATTTCGCTTTCACAGGAGGGGGAAAAAGGTCGTCAAGGAATTTTACGATTTTGGTGAAAATTACTATGAGCTATTTCTTCTTTCTTTGTTTTCGTTATTTATGAGGTGCTGGTGTTAGTGATGCTCCTAGGGAGAAAAGCCGCTCATTGATTCTATAGTTGGTAGAAAATTCTTAACTTGACGGGATTTCCAGGAACGTCTTCCCATCGTAATGGTTATTTACTGGATTTTCCCCGTCACTGATAAGATAAGGGGATAACGATCTAAGGCAAACCAAAGTAGCTTGGCAATCGGTGGTCAAGTTGCAAGTGCCCGATTGATTTTATTTCATGATCGTGCCAAAAATAGCGTGCGGTTGGTTTTTGAATTAATAAAGCCATTTTCGCAAGGAATCGAGCGGCTTGTCGGAGCAAAGAAATTTTTCTATTTTTAAATAAGTCAGCGAGTTCCTTCTTCCACGTCGCGAGCGCGATTCGAATACTTATCGATACAAGTCGGCACGTACGTTGTTCGTGATTTTACGAATATATTGCATTTGAATGTTGTCCGATGATGTTATAGTTTCGAGGCAAGCGACGAGTGCTCGATTGAAAAAAAAATTGAATCGCGAGAACGGAAGGATCTAAGTCGATCGAACTGATGTTGCAATTGATAAGAATTTGGTATTTTCAGTTGTTCTCGAACGGGCATAAATCCTGAGATTGCGAACAATGCCGTGAATTAATTATGAACCTTGTTTTTCTTGTTCAGCTTGCAAGACGTGAAGCAGCGCAGCAACGGCCATGACAGTCACAGTTCTCACGGCTCTCTTGTGAGCGTGAGCGACAGATCACTGGTGGACAAGGAAGTCGGCTGGCAGCAGGATATCAGGCGCTACGCTGCCGAGATGTGAGACTCGCCTGGGCTAATCGCGCGCGAGTCGCGCGTCTAGCGGCCCCGTTTCGCTCGCTGCTTGCAGAAAGCGCGCCGATACACAACTCTTTTCCGCGATTTCATTTTCATTTTACTTTCTTCTATATACTTATCATTTTTTGATACTTCGACGAATCAGAGAGACTGTAATACTTGCGATAATCAATCGCGAGATAAATGACGACAAATGAAGTCGACACGAGATTTAAATGTGATAACCCGCGAGCATTAGCTGTGTACTTATTATAAAGCATGAATGCAAGAAGAAGGAGGTGATGAGGGGAAAAACAAAAACAAAATTAACGCAACGTTCCGCTGCTGACAAAAAGAAATACGTGTATATATCTATATGACGAATTGAATTGACGTATATACTGCCATTAGTTCATTAAGCGAGCGCGTACCGAAGTACGACCACGACTTTTTGCACTGACATTTTAATTATTATTACAATTACGTACATATAAATAAAACTTGTATATGTATTAATCCGTATATAATCGCTAATCGAGACGAGCGGACGTTTTTACTCTGCGCCATTCAACTACCACCACTTCACTTTCATGAGAGACGACGACGTTTAGCACACTCTTCTTTTGGTTTGGTCGATGAACATTATTATAAAGACAAAATAGCAAACAAATAACCGATCTGCCGATATACATTGTTGACATTGAATTATAAGGCTGTGATCCGGCGTCTTGATGTCGCGACAACGTGAGTTTCTTTATACACTATAAATAACGATAAACAAAAATGAATAAAAAACCAATACGTTAACAAAATAATAAACAAATAAAATGTAAGCGAGCCAAGCGATATAGTGATTTTGCAAGCTCTCATTCAAGCATTTTAGGATTTTTAATCTCGACGCGTGTGATAATGACGCGTACAATTGTAAAACGCGTATGTACATCCGATTCGCCTGCGATCTCCATCGCAGCTGGCCGCCGACTCGGATTAATTTGCAATCACAAAATTACACACACGTTGAGCTCATTAAGATCTTGGATATATTATGCAAGTGTATATCGTGAACGTAGCTTCGTTAAGGTTTTTCAAAGAACATATATAGCTTTTTAAAAATTGTGTTTACGCAACGAAATTTCGCGTGTATTTGCGTATTATAGTTGTGTGCTTGTAGTGTCGTCCAAAAGTGAATTTTTACATTGTTTCAGTGAAGTATTGATATTAGGAGACTTTTGTACGGTGACATTTTTGGTGAATGAAAATGCGCGGCATTTTTTACTTGTCGATTATATAAAAATCGATAATTAATGATAAATAATAAAAATTTGTCTGAATTGGCGCTCGGCTTCGTTCGCTAGAAATCGCGGATGGAATATGTTTGCCGATAGACATGATATGTAGGAATTGAAGCTTGCACGGCAATTGTGTACAACTATACCAACATATTTGCATAATTTTATTGGTATCAAGAATAGCCGAGCAATAGGGAACATGCATAATGTATCGAATGCCCAGTGATTCGTTTTTTCTCTAAACTTAGCGTTCAAATACAAACCGTCTACTATGTAAATATATAACATACATATTTATATATGTAACACTGCTCTCTTTACACTATCTATCATTGTCTTTCGCGTTTTTATCTGTAAAATACATTTATTTTGCGTGCATTTGTGCAACAGTCAATAACTCGGCTTACAGCGATGTAAGCTGCCCGTTCACTTGAAAGTGCAAGTAGTCTATTATGGTTTGCGATAATAGGTTAAGTTATGCATGTCCCCCTGACCTCCTTGTATGTGAGTCCCATTCGTTTTTATGTATATAGATGTACGTATGTATGTATGATTTGCGGAGTACCGCATGTTATGTTTGTAAATGCGGAACAAAATACAATTTAAGCATTTCAAATAAAGTCGATCCACGGACATTTTACAAGACTTGCCGCTCTCGACTTTATGTTTTAATCGTTGCATTGTTCTTTTTTGTACCGATTTCTACGATATACTTGCTGATGTGATCAAACATGTGACAGCGAAATGCTACTTGTCCTTAACTATATCAAATACTTTTTGTTATCAACTTTTGTATGCTGGTCACTTACTTTTCCCGTTTAAGATACGATAAAGCGAACGAATAAGCATTTTGTTACGAAATCACGTGAATTATTTTGGAAAAAATGCCGTATCTTATCTAGAAATGTGAACATTTGCATGCGCAATTGGCGCTTTCAGTTTTCTTGTCATAAGCAACAGAAAAATTTGATAATCGCAGTCTTGAATTTCTCTACTAGATTTTTCATTTCGACTTTTGTTGTTTAAGATGTTTTTATAAATTTTTACTTTTACATTGAAAAAAAAATGTAACTTACATACTCAGCAAGTCATTTTCAATTGCGACTCTACAAAGAATATACAAATATTATATGAAAAAAAATTGACTATTGCCTTGGTGAGCATTTAGATATTAGAATTTAATCGATGCTGTAAGTACGCACGTATGCACGATTAATTGAAATGGTAAATAGCATAATACGCAATTTTTAATCGCTGTAAAGAATGGCGAGTTCCATTTAATATTCCAATACGATATTCTGACAAAATGTCAGTTTATAGAAAAACCAAAGAAAGTGCAATTTTACATTGGACACAAGCAATGTATCCTCGATTCGCCAATTACTTTATTTGGAAACCAAACTGTACGTAGACTTTTCACTTTGAGAACTCGTCAATTCTCGACAGCGAGGCAGTTGCACGCGATACGAGAAAAAAAAGAAAAACATACCGTATTATACATACCTTTGTACGCATCAAAAGATAAAAAAATGATAAAAAAAAGCTAAAGCCACGAGCGCGTGTTCGTCTTGTGTGTATAACAGAGCATTAAGACTAATGAAACAAAACAAATCCTAGGTGTATAAGTGTATAAATAAGGGTGACTTTATATATCTGCGTAAGCGAGAGCAAAACGGAGAGACACACAAAGTTGTATCCTAGGATCTTTTAGCGCGCAGACGACACATGATCTCGTAAAAGAAATGCGAGTCCCGTAAAAAGATAGCGCATTTTACCTCCTAGTTGAATTTTTTTGTCGTCCGCGCGCTCATCGTCCCCTTGCGCGCGCGTCTGTGATTTTGCGCGCGCATGGGATTGTGATTATTCGCGACGACGGAAAAATGGGTGCGACGAGAAGAAAACGTAATAATAATAGAAAGAGAGCGAATCGACGAGAGGCGATGAAGATACGGAACTCTTGTTCGGTACGTGTTCGAATTATTAATTATTGTATTTGCTAGTTCGATGCGAATGCGTGAGCCGAATGAGTTTCTGATCTTCGACAGATAAACCAGTGCCCGATTACCTGATTTGATTATTATGAATGAATAAATACTGCTTATGACGGTTACATTGGCTGTATTTTTTATCCATTTAATTCCTTCTCCCTTCATTAATACATTAAAGTATAATTTTATATGTGTACACTTATAAATGCAATGTTCAGCAAATATCCCAATAACCCAAAACTTTTACGAACAGTACTATAGTTTAAAAAATAAAATTTCTCAAGTGTTAAAGCCAAATTATTTTTGTTTGCTTGGCGTTGAAATTGTATAAACAAATACTGGTTGATACTGACTAAAATAAAATGTTTGTATTACTCTACTACAGTATGCAGGTTTTAAAAATCTGGAGATGCATAAGATGTGAAACGATATTATAGATTTTCTTTTGCTAATAGCTGATACATACAAATGATAAATGTTCTCTATCAAATACTCTCTATTTTCTGCATGCATCCTAAGGTTCGATAAATGAACAAGGCTAATTGAATTACATATATAATCAATTATGAAATAAAATCTCTATTGAGTAATACATAATAAGATTGCAGCTTATAAACATCAAACAGTTAATAAATTTTAAAGCTAAAAATTAGAAAATTGTCTCATTGAATTGACCTTCACCGTAGATAGCGTTTTATGATAGTAGTAGATCGACTAGAGCTGAAAAGTAGACGTCAAAATTCTGTCTTGAACATAATTTTCAATCTCATGTATAAGAACATTTTTTCCTGAAAACTAAACATTCTTAATATTGACAGACAATATGAACCTGTTTAAGAATGATTTCTTCCGAACAAATTTATAAAACAAAATTTATGTTTATATGTGAAACAGTTGAACAAAGGCACGTAACAATTAAAGTATTGGGCGATCGATTAATTAACGTTTGAAAAGAGTTTGACATTTTTTCAACATCGGGAACATTTTTCATAAATACATATTGCAATGACTATCAAATCTGCTTAAATGTTGGTGTATACGACGATCAGGCATTGAACGAATCAAACATAACTATCACAATGAAAGAAGTTGTAAAGCATAGTTATTTATTAAATTTTACAGTTTGGAATGTAAAAAAGAAAAAGAAAACATAATAGCGGAAGCATTAATCTCTTATGACGTATCCTTTACATAGATACTGTATGTTTCAGTCATGTTTATCGTCAAGTTGTTAACGATAGTAAGCTGTAATTGTTTAAAATTTATCAAAAGTAGAATTTTCCAAAAGCTAACTTTAGTTGCTATACTGCAATTTGAACGCAATTTCACCTTCTTTTGCGGCTGTACATTTGACTTTTGATTGAATGCACGAAACAGCCTGAAACATTATTCAATCGTCTAATATCACAGTGAACTAATCGGCAGTAGCGTTCGAAGCTTTTGACTGCAATAATCGATCGCATTACTGTCATTATGTACAAACAAAAGTTTATGCAAGACGGCAAGGTCAACTTGAGATCGGATGAATTTTACAAGAAAATAAATGTAATTCGTGGACCTTCTGCTGAAAGAGCCAATGTGTGCGCGCGCTGCCGTACACTTCGTTATTGAAAACGTTCACAGATGATTGCGTTTCGAGGAGCAAAAATTTGGATCGTTACCGGCAAATTATTATTTTGGCGCGGTGCACGCATCAGTATTGTTCGCGGCGTTGAACCGAGCGCACGGCCTCTTTCGTCCAACGGCAATATAGTAACGCGATCCGATAAAACGAGCGGTCGGTGCGTCGATAGGGAGCACGAGGCAAGTTGGCCGCCGACGATCCGGAGAATCGAAAGAAATCATGATAATTACGTTAGCAGTCCTTTCGGTAATTTGTACTTTCTTGTTGAAAGCATTGTCCGCGATCTATGCCCACGTCGCGCTTCGGATAAAATGTCTGCGGATACCGGGACCCTGGGGCATCCCGTTTTTATGGTCGATTCTCGGAGTCTCTCTGCGCTCGAAGGATGGTACTTTCTCAGATCTCACCGTAACAGTGAATCTGCTCTGCGATGCGACAAATTCGATTAATGCTTGATTTGTGTGTCCTAGAAATACTACGATCGATACAGCAAATGTCTGACAAGTACAAAAATGGTATGTTCTTAATATGGTACTTTAGCACTGGATATTTACACCTGAAAAAGCCCCATCAAATAGAGGTGATTACTTCTAAAGCCAATTGTTTCTTTTTCGACAAAGTTTTGGCTCGTTCGACGTAGCTTTAAAAAAATTAGAGGCTTTGTTTTTGCAGGTAATATTGAAGAGTCAAACGTTAATAAAAAAAGCCTCGACTTACGCCTACTTGAGCGAGTGGATTGGGAACGGCCTTGTAACGTCGACAGGTAACCGCAATTAAAGGCGCTTCGTGTCAAGTCGCTGATTAAAACCGATCGCGTACATTGTCATCGTTAAAGGTGACATATGGCACAGGCAGCGTCGTCTACTAACGCCAGCTTTTCACTTCGCCGTACTGGACCAATTTTCCGACATTATCGCCGACAAAGTTAAGATATTGAACGATTCTATAAGAGCGCTCGTCGACGAACAACCCGCCAGAGCCGTCAACATCTTTCCCATGGCAATTAAATTCACGTTGGATGCCAGTTGCAGAACCATCATGGGACTGGACTTGGACGTGCAAAGAAAGGGCGACAATGAATACGTTGAGGCGCTGCACCGGTATAAACATTCGCGTTCCCGATTGCAATCTGTCGTGACGGCAATGACAGCACCGCATTACCTTTGCAGTTTTGTCAATTTGACGACCGAGCGATATTTCTCCTTCTGGCTTTGGTCGGATTTTCTGTACGACTTGACTACCCAAGGAAAATCTTATCGGCGCTCTATCAAAACTATGCATGACTTTACTTTCAAGGTGATGAATGGTTGGCTGGTTAATGAAATGAGCGATCGACGTACGTTGCTCTCGTACTGATTCGAGTACTCCTAAAGAGCAAATCAAGCTCGCGCACCCTCGGTGAAATCTGCGAAATATGCTGCTAGCTAATTAAGACGATTCAATTAATTTTTGTCGCCTATCGTTGTGCCATATATTTATTTACGAATCCACATACTTTGCAGGTGATGGACAAAAAGATCAAAATGCGAAAACAGCGAGCAAATGCAAACGGCAAAGGCCAGCCTAGCGAAGATAGCAGTACGCGCTAAGCACAAAATTAATTGAAAAAAAAAAAAAAAAAAAAAACATTCATTATCAGCTGAAAGCAAGATTCACTCTGTTTCCAGGATACAGCGACGTTACACCGTTTCTAGATCGTTTAATCGATTTAAGCGAAACGGGCGATAAGCCTTTGACTTTGCAAGAAGTTCGAGAGCAACTGGACACCTTTATGTTTGCCGTGAGTACGCAACACGACGTATGATTCGAAGCACCGTGGAAAATAATCTGAATTCCCGTTAAAAGTCGCACGACACCACGGGGATAGCCATCAGCTACGCCCTGTTCTGCCTCGCAAACAGTCCCGAGGCGCAAGAGAAAGCTTACAGCGAGATCAGCGAGGTGGTCGGCAGTAGCCACGAGACGCCCACTAAGCAGCAGCTGGCGCGCTTGAAGTACCTCGAAAGAGCGATCAAGGAGTCACTGCGGATATTCCCCAGTGCACCTTTCATAAGTCGAGAGCTGACGCACGACGTCGAAATCGGTAAGGCTCCACTCGCGAGTCGAAGCGCTCGTCGTTCGTTTTTTCACTCGCGTTCGATTTCATTCGACCACAGACGGCATTGTCGTGCCGAGAGGTATCGAGGTGCAAATGCTGATACTGCAAATGCATTGGGATCCTGAAATTTGGAACGATCCTGCCAAGTTCGATCCCGATCGATTTTTGCCCGAGAACAGTGCTGGCAGACACGCTTACTCTTACATTCCTTTCAGCGCTGGTCCGCGAAATTGCATAGGACAGAAGTTCGCAATGTTACTCATGAAAATCGCCCTTGTGTACATTTTGAGGGAATGGATCGTTCATACCGATATTTCTATTGAAGATTTACCGTTGACGACGCAATTCGTACTGGCACCTCCCAATCAGATCTTAAATTTGCGATTTGAACCGAGACACCGGCACTAGTTATATCTTTCATAGGTATGATTGGTGAATATATTAATTGGGTGGGCCATGTCACGTTATGTATAAGGCATACATTTTGAATATTTTTATGTTGAATTTCGTTTTTCATTGGTTCGAGTTTATGTATAATTTATGATGTTTCGTGTTCATTCGTGATTCTTCCAGTAATATTAATTAGATACTTTTTATGAGTCGATGCACGTAATAAAAAATTATTCTACATGCAAATTATATGACGCAAAAATAAACAGTGTAATATGTTGATCAGTTTTTTTTTTATTCTAAAATTAATATTTATAGTGTCCTCTATAAATATGTAACATTAAATAAAATACATAACTAAATAAACTACATATATACATGTTTTTGAATTTTATAAAATATCTTTAGCGAGAATTATATTTATACCGTGCGGTTTTGCAAAATTATTATATGCATAAAGATGTATCTAATCTTTTAAAATATTATATATTATTTATTTAAGTATAAGATTGTTTTGAAAGAAAATTACATCAGTAATTTTTGAAATGAGAAGATTTATAGCGTAAAAAATCAGTGTTTTTGTCTTGACACTCATTTTAAACAAGTATTTTTGTTAAATATGTTGATCAATATAATAAGAAATGAAAAAGAAGATAACACGTGAAGCATGTCTGACGTCATTAGTCAATTAAAAAAATATTAAAGAAAAGTACTTAAGTTTGTAACCTATTATATAAAAGACACCGCGTTGTAGTCATAATTGAAACTCAAACAAAGAAAATTATAGAATTTATAACCGTATAGAAAACTTTCTTGCGATTGATAATTGAATCTGTATAGCATAAAGATAATGCTTTTGAATACCAGAATAAAATTTTGTAAACAGCGCTCCCTTCATGATTAAGCATAGAACTGAAAGTACTGAGACTGACAAAATCACAGTAATCAGGAGTATCAGCACACTACATAACACAGACACAGAACAGAACGAACAACGAAGCGAAGCGAGCGCCGCACATGGTGCGTGGGACATTCTCAATATTATTCTCATATAGATAGACTTGGCACTAGAGAGAGAGAGAGAGAGAGAGAGAGAGAGAGACAGACAGACAGGCAGACAGAGAGAGAGAGAGAGAGAGAGAGACAGACAGACAGACAGACAGAGAGAGACAGAGAAAGAGAGAGTGAGCAGCTGCAGAAACAGAACAACACGGACGAGAGTGTAAAAAAATGTGCATCTTTCGATGCATATTCTTCTGACTAAAAGTGCGTACGTCTGTGTCTGTATATATGTGCGTATTCATGTATCCACGTAAACAAAGTGCTTGCAAATAATAACGTGAGTATAAAGCGCAAGAGAGCGAGAGAGAAAGAGAGCGTGAAAGAAAATTAGTGTTAGCCTGTGTCTTTCTCTCTGTGCAGCGCCATGACATGCAGCAACTCTTGTGCTGTGGGCATTTGATAATCGACTCGTGTATGCTGCTGCTGCGCTAATAAGCCAGTGAAATTGCGGGTAGAAGGACCGGTTACCGCTGTGCTGCTGCCTACACACTTGTCGGTCCTTTTTTTCTTACTTCTCTCGTCCATATCTCTCTCGCTCTCCTCAAGGCCGTTCACTCAGTCTCTGGCGACTCTCTCAAATATACATCGCAGAAAGAGGCTAGCATGCCTCAGGACTGCTGCTGCAGGCTATTATGGCTGCAGGCGAGGATAACGTTGTCAATTCCTCATCCGGCAACAATGCCAACAATAACAATACGGCCAATGCCAAGCCAAGGCAGGAGAAACAATACGACTACCTGCTCAAGTTCCTGCTCGTCGGCGATAGCGATGTAGGCAAGCAGGAGATACTTAGCGGCCTCGAGGATGGTGCCTTTGAGTCTCCCTTCTGTAGTGGTAGTGGTGTGTTTTTTTTTCTTTCATTAAGTGCTTAACGACACTGTTTCATTAATGTTTTCGTTTATCCTAATGTTTTGGTATTTTCTGTAGCTTACAAAACTACTACTATTTTGTTGGATGGAAAGAGGGTCAAGCTACAACTTTGGGACACTTCTGGACAGGGAAGGTTTTGCACTATTATCAGGTCTTACTCCAGAGGAGCGCAAGGAATTTTGCTTGTCTATGACATCACTAACAAATGGTCCTTCGATGGGATTGATAGATGGCTGAAGGAAGTGGAAGAGGTATATTTTTGTAAAGTGAAAGTTTTAATTTTATTAAGAAAATATTTGTAGCATGCAATATTAATATTCCAATCTGAATCTATGAGATTAACATTGTAGTAATTGTAGCATTGTAGCATTGTTAATTTTAAATATTTTTTAACTTTTTTCAAAAGATATTTCAAGTTTATCTTTTTATATTTGGTTAAACAGCTCATTTAAATTATGTAGAAAAATATATGTATTGATCATAAAAGTACATAGAAGTACATAATGCACAAAACTGAAATAATAGTTCATTTCTTATTTGTAACAGCAAGCACCTGGAGTGCCAAAGGTGTTAGTTGGCAACCGCCTACATTTAGCTTTCAAAAGACAAGTGAGTGAGCGAGAAGCTGAGATCTATGCTGCTAAGAATCATATGGTATATTTTGAAGTGTCACCTCTGTGTGATTTCAATATAAGAGAAAGTTTCTCTGAACTCTCTCGCATGGCTCTTCATCGTAACGGAATGGAACGACTGTGGAGGTTCAATAAAGGTACTGTGCTGTTTGTTTAAAGAGTATTAGTTTTTAAGTATGAAAAAATTTTACTAAATGCACAATATTACTTCTTAGTTCTAAGCCTACAAGAGCTGGCCTGCCGTGCAATAGTAGCAAGGACAACAGTTTATGGTATAGAACAGCTGCCTTTGCCAACGTCAATAAAGTCCCACTTGAAATCATATGCCATGACGACGGTACCGCAGCTGCGATCACAGATTCTCTGCGACAATCGTACTCTCACCATAAAGTCCAGGGACTTTAAAAATCGCAAACGTTCGCCTTGGCTACTACACACCAGTCCTAACAGTGCTGGATTCTCGACACCTGGTAACTCGCCGTCCGGAAGTATTAACGATTCTCGCACCAGCTGCGTCGGTCGCAACTCTTGTACTATATCCTGATCGAAACAAGTCTTTACTCGCGTTTGGTCCATGTTTAAGACGCGTGTCGCTTTTGTTTTCTTACGTTAGTACTTTGACCAGGGATTTGTTGTTATTTTTTAACTGTTGAATTGTACAAAAAAGAAATAATGAACAGTAGTTTTGTTGTTAAACATTAGAGTACCAGGGATTGAAGACTATTTTTGTTTCACTTTGCGCTTGCAGACTATATAGAAGTGAGTAAAGAAAGTAGAGACAAAACTCGGTCGAAGTACTGGTGTAGAAAATCCTTCAATAAACGTCCATCTTTTATCTTTCTAGAAATTTATAAATCTTCAATATAATTGATAGAGAGACATTGATTCTGGCAATATATGACTTAATTACGTATGTAAGGACAGAGTAGACCTCTCGTGTGCATGTGTATTCGTTATTTGTGCGCATTAGAATATGTCATCTCTCGTTCATGCAATTGTTAGTTTTCAACAATCGAAGATTAATCTAAAAATTACGCTGTTATGTTTTTATTATATATTTTTCTCTTTCTTGATAAAAAATTTGTTGGGCCAAAAGTCCTTTAGTCGGTTAACGAAAATTTATATGCAATTATCATTACCTGTAACAAATAATGACCGCAGCCAATATCGTAATTTCATATATTCATGCTAAAGCAGTTTTTGGCGAATTAATCTCATTAAAACTTGTAAAATCATATTGTACAAACTAAAATGTCTATATGCCCTATATGTCCTCTCATAATAACTCAATTTTCATCAATAGTAGCGAGCTAGTCATCATTCATCGACCATAGCAATTTTCAAAATAATCTTTTTCTCTCTACTCGCTATAAGCTTCTTATGATTGAGTAAATGAAAATTGTATTTATAAGTAACCATGCGTGTTGAATAAAAGTTGTACAAATTCAAAATACAGGGTTTCGCCTGATTATAGACTTGCAAAATGCAATGGCATCACTACGAGTATTCGATAACAAAGAAATAAGCATTAAAATTGCCGTGAAAACCCAACTGTAAAGAAAAAAATCGCATTGTCATTTGTGTATACGCTAATATAAGAGATGCAATTGCAAAAGAACTAAGATGCCAACAATATTTTTGTACATCTTGTAAAAAGTATTTTATGTTACTTACAAAAAACTACTCGTTGATGTGTATGTGTGAGCGTGTATCGGTGTGGGTGTATACAGAGTATGAATTTTTGTGTAAAACAAAAGTGAGTGTGTCTTTGCTCGTAGACGAATTGTGAAACACTTGTAAATAAAAAAAAAAAAAAAAAAAAGTAATATTTAAGCACAACTCTGGTTTCATTTCGTTTTCAAAATCATATATCCATATAGCGGCTGCACTTTTGGTAAGGCATTGAAAGAGTGACTTGTCATGAGAAAGGTATTTGATTACCATGGTAACAAAATAAACTTGTGTGAAAGTGAGCCATAAGTTTTATTACGCGGTGCTTATTTGTTCTGTCACAAGATGAGAAAAGCGATAAAAACGGAAAATGAGCAATTTTTCGAAGAATACAGAATTTTTGAAACCTTATTTGAAATTAAAACAACAAGAATGCAATATTGAAAAGTCAGTCGAAGCTCTTATGGTAAGTTCTAAGAGTAATCTTCAATATTGGAATACCATTAAACAAGAAGTCAATGCGTCGGAGGATGAGAGGTAATATTAGAGTTACTTTGTTGAAGTTAATATATCGCAATAACGTTGAATTATTGACGTTTAGAAAAAAGTTAGAAGAATCTTTAAAAGAACCCTTAAGACGAATTTACGAGGAGTTGAAAGGCGTGAGAGAAGTGATAAGTCCGGAAAATATTAAAACAATTGGTAATTAAATGTTATCAATTATTGGAATGCCGTTATATTTACCATTATTTGTTTTTTAAGACCTTGAGATGTTTAAGAAGAGGCTTCAAGACTTGTGGAAAAAAATTCAAAACTTTAAGGACACGTGCAAGCCCACAGCAGATTTAGCAGCCGAGCAAGCTACCTTAGAAACCGAATTGAATGTGCTGATGAGAGGAATTCGCAAACACAAAGATTTCAGCAACGTACGCGATCCGGTATATAGAGTTGGGAATAATAAGAAACCGCTGACGAAGAGTGAAAATTGGAGAAAAGACGACGATGACGAACGTGAAGAAGATTTTACATCGCTCGTTGCGAGAACCGGTAAGACAACTCATGGCTCGTAAAAAATTTAACACAATTCGTATTAGTCTTTAGAATATAAATTGTGTAAATTGTTTTGTGCAAGTTATTTTAAGAATTTCCTTGTGCGATTCGATTAATTGGTAAAAAATTAACGTGTCCAAGGCGACTCATTCGAAATCGTCGCGGAAAGAAAAGGTAGAAAAATGGTGTTTCGTAACAGGGCACACCGGCACCTGGACCGAAGACGATCACTTCCTGTTCGTAAAGCTGCGCAAAAGACACAAAAGCATCACATCTCTGGCTCAAGCAATCCAAGCCAAATGTCCAGACTTGAGCAACGAAAGTATAGTGAATCACGATGCCTGGTACCGCACCTATCTGGATCTTCGTGATAAACAACGAAAAGCCGTGCAAGAGTGGCGGAGACGAAAAGAAGCCGAGCGCGTCAAACTGTTGGAGCAGCGTCCGAAGATGATGCGCGTGGAATCGGCACCCGATGTAACAGGCAATTCATCCAGGGAGAATAAGAAAACAAATTTCTCGATGGAACTCGATCGAACCGAGAAGGTCAAAGTTGAAGACAAGAAGGTAGACGTTACGAAAAAGAGGGAAATAGTGAAGCAGTGGAGGGAACAAAGAGATAGGACAAAGATAGCAGAGGAAGAGAGAAGGAAAGATCAACTGAAAGCCAGACAGGACGAGAAGGAGAATAAGTGGAAGGCCAGGGATGCTCAATTAAAGAAGATTCTTGCCGAGATTAAAGAGAAGAAGATTGAAGAAAAGGCTGATAGTAGCGAAAGTACTCCGGCGTTACCAGCGAACCTCATTTTGCAAGCCTACAGGTGGGCAATATTCCTTTCGATAATTCATCTCATCTTCCTGGTATAATTCTCAAGTCATTTGTAATGGGAAGGGCATTCTTCGATCAATTATATATTTTTTGTTTAGAGCAAAGGATCAAGAATTTATAGAGAAGAGGAAAAATATATTACTGTCCAAGAGAAATACCCCAAAACAATGTATACCAGCAATGCAATATAATTTTTCCAAGATTTGCGTATCAACGCTTCTGAACGAGACGAAAGCTTGGCAAGAAAAACAACGAGCATCCGAGCCTCAAGTGACGCGTAGTGTTAATTATATCAAAGATTTGCCTAAAAGGTACATACTAGACAATTCAAAATTTCTTAATATTCTTGTAGTATCAAAGATTATCTGCTATTATGTATTTCAGGACAATGATAACCTGGAAAAGCTACGAGATTCCAGATTCCACGCTGTTTCGCCAAAGATATTGAATAAGTGTACAGTATATTATAGAATAGTCATAGGAACAGGTGATTTAAGGTTTATCAAGTATAATCCATGTAAAAAAAATCAACGACCTCTGATATATGCTTATGTTTATTTTCATCTTTACGAACTTTTCCTTTCAGACGATGTACATAATAAGTTATGAGTAAACGAGCGTTAAGTCTTATCCAGAACCGCTGTCTTTTCATTTGCATTTTCTCTACAATATAGCTTCTTTGTTTCTTTTTATCAGATCCATTTCGCTGTACTTTCCCCGCTTTTCGGTTAAACTTTGTTTTTTTACAACAATTCGCTGAGGTTTTAGGTAATTGCTACACACAAACTTATTGCGTTATGGATAACATTAACACTGGACAGTTTTACTCAAATATATATATATATATTTATATTTTTATATGTATATAAGTATATATATATTTATATATAATATACTTTCTATGAACCTGTTCATTAATTGATACTCCGCTGCTTTCTTTTCTTTTTAAATTCTCGTTAGATTACCAAATACAAAAGAACATAGTTGATGCGGTATGTGATAATGTTATAATACAAGCGCGAGCCTTCTTATTGCGAATAGGCTACTCCTTTTCTGTTTGTATTCAACTATATACTCCACGTAGGTGTTTATGCTGTGTATACCCTCGTTTCTGAAAAACCGAGCACGTTTACATTGACATTCCCCGTGGAAATACTTACATTTATATATGTACGAACGGAGCCCTTAACTCTTAAATTACATGTACGTAGAAATATATTTGTTTAGATTTCACTGTATTTCCTAGATAAAGGTTTCTTACAATGAGAAAAAGGTAATAATAATGTAAAACAAAACACGTTTTCTTTTAATAACTTCTCGTCCTTGTGTTTTTTTATCTATTACGCTAGTAATAAATTGTCTCTTTGTCCACGTACACAAAAGCTCCCTCGCACTCGCACAAACACTATTATGCTTGCCCCTTAAAAAATTTTTTTCTCGTATATACCGCCTATGTATATATTTATATATATAAACCACTCTTTTATTCTCTCTCTATTTATACACGCATTTGTAGTTTTATGATCGACGCCTGAGCGATAGGATCGACGGCTGCAATAAATATATACAGTATACACGCGTGAAAATTTGTACAGTCCCTTTTTTCTTTATTTTAACGCGTTTACTTTTGCGATTGATACTCAAAACATGACATTTTTTTGCACGAACATCTAATTTTTTGTTCCTCTGGAGTTTTTATTAGTTCTATTTTCCATTCTTATAGATCTATCATTGCACGCTTTTTTGTTTTAACAAACGGAAAGCAGAATTTTTTCAACCGTTTCGGATCTGAAAATAATTGTTTTTTTTTTTATATAAACGATCGTTCAAACTCTCGACTGATATTAGGAAAAATTCGACACCTTCGGATTTCTATTAATTCCATCTTTATTACATTTTCTAAACATAAATCACATAACACTTGAAATAAACGTTTTTCCCTCTAAAAAAGCGACAGATGTATACTAACGAAAAAAAGAAAAAAAAATTCATAGTCAATATTATTCATGAATTATTTGTAAAAATTACAAAATATAAAATGCAATCCAATAATAAATAATTTCAATTTTTTTGAAAAAATGAACATCAAAAAGAAGATACGTCGATGAAGACAATCAATCGAGTTTAACTGCAGATCTTCTTTTTTCGCGTAAAAATTAATAAAAGACTCATCCATGAAGCGGTGCAACGCGCTGTCAGCTAACATATCTTAAATACAAGTATTAGATAGCGTATACATCGAAAACGCGGGAGAGCGAATGACAACGTGGACTCTTTGATCGACAGTGGTTTCACAAGGAAATCGCCGTTAAGTATTGAGCTTCATGTAAGAAAATAAGATATATACTCTAGTCAGTTTGTTTTTTGTTTGTTTTGCTACTCCTTCATTTATGTACACAAATATGCACGCACACCTTTCTCTCCCTCTTTTTACAAACAACTTGTTGAGCGCGCGCGCACACACAGACACCTTAACAATACAATATATACTCTAAGCTTTGCATGGTCCAATAAAAAAGCAACCGCTTTTCACAACGGCACATATTTCTATTTCTGTTTTGTCTTTTGTTGGTTTTTTTATTAATCTGGTCTACTGTGTTGATATTTACAAGGGTACGTTTTTGACGATTTATCACGCGTGATAGTCGGGATCGCTGAAGTCGTCGTTACTGTCGCTGCTATCGGACAGCCGTCGACGCTTCTTCTTCTTGTGCTTTTTGGGCTTTTCGTGTGCCGCGGATTGCTTACGGTGCGATGTTTTTCTGTGTGGCGTTGCTGGCTCATCGGCTCGAGGCATCGCGTGTATTGTGATTTTAGGGACACGAGGTGGTCCACCAGATGCATTGTTGGGGTGCTCCTGCACCTGATGTACGGCGTATTGAACTCCATCCTCGTTGACGCGATCGGGTTCGGAAGATTTCTCTTCAGCAGCTGCTCCTTTGGATCGACGGCCTTTCGATGGACTTGTCGGAGTCTCATCATCGGCATCATCCTCAGGCTCATCTGGATCAAACTTCATAATGAGTTGCTTAAAGTCCAGATATTCTTTGATCAGACGCCGTCGGCCTTCTTCATCAAGCTCCTCCTCGTCATCATCGTCTTTGCGATTTTCATTCAACCTGCCAAGTGTATTCTTCGGTTTGAAATGATGATTATTTTTGCGCGATACGGCTTTCTCATAAACTTTAGCCGATTCGGACGGCGAGTATTGGCTGATCTTTGCATCGGAGAAGCCGTACAAATCCTTGAGATGTTGACGCAAAGTGAGTAGGAGTAGGAAACCTTGGCTCGCGGTTATATATTCGCGAAGGAGTTTTGTATCTTCAGGTAGTCTTTTTAACACCGCTTCATCATCTTCCTCGTCATCTTCTTCGTCTTCTAGTGCTGCGAACATTTGATCGGGTCGTGGCAGGCCATCCGGACCGAGAAATGGTGGTCTAGTAGCTGCCAGAGGGGGAGCTCCTGGTATCGGTGTCTGTTCCGTACCAATGGTAGGCTGATCCTAAAATACGTTCAACGTTGAAATGTCAAAAATTTGAAATAATTAAAAAAATGATCCTTTAATCTCTTTGAAATTCGCAAAATTCTAGTTACGTCGATCGTAAAAAAATCTCAAATTTTCTTTTTGCAATAAATTTTATTAAAATACTTGTGTAATCTAAAATGTTTAAAATAAATTAATGTAGTGTTTGAATAATTATTGCTTATCGTCCGCTAGTCTAGCTGTATACTTTATCGATTTTCTAGCTACAAAATTAATAAGTATGTTTTCTTCTTACTATTAAAATGAAATCTTTTATTGTGCATTCCCAACATAAATAAAAAACAAAACAAAACATTTCCAAAAAATAACATTCAAAAGTTATTTTTTTAAATATTACCTGTGGATAAAACGTTGGTTGTGGAGGTGGTTGCATATATTGCTGCAACTGTGGATCCCAAATGGGTTGTTGCAATTGCGGTGGAGGTATTTGCGGTCGCTGTTGTTCAGTTTCCATTTCCTCGAGCTGTTGTTGTGGTGGCGGATGCAGTAGTTTGTACTCCCGCATAGTCATGCCTTGTAATTGTTGAGCAAGTGCGCTACCTTCTCTGGGATAAAGAGCCTCTTTGAAAGCTTGTACAAGATTCGTGCCGGACATAGATATAATGATGTCAATGTGATGTATAATGAATAACGGCTCATCTTGGACTTGATAGGCGAAGTATGCGAGATTATCTGCAAGGTAGAGCATCTGCGAAAGACTGGTTTTGGCGCTCTCGTCAAATTGCTTCAAGAACGACTGTACTATTGCTCTTCTCTGCTGCTTTGTACTCCTCAAAATAGTGTATAGGAAACCGTTGAGCGCTGCTGGATATTCGTTTTCTTTGGGCCTCATTCCACGCACGATTTTCGAGTTCTTCTGCAATATCTGTTGTAGTCGATAGCTAAGTTTAATACCCACCTGTGCTTTCGTGTGCACGAAGCCAGGATATTTCTTCTCGATGTCCTGCAGCTGTTTGTCCGCGCTGTGACTGACGAGTTTTTCGCAGTCGGTGCTCATGCAGATGAGATACGGAACTATCGTCACCGGATGCACAAGACCTTGAGCCAAGATGAGCTGCACGACTTTGAGGGATTGATGCCTCACTTTGATGTCATCGTGTAGGTACGATTCGAGAATCTGCTTGAGGTATCGCTGAATCACAGTACTTGCCATACCCGATGACACATCACCCATTTCCTTTAAATTCTCCGATTTAGACATCTTGGACCATTCTTGATCCTGCTTGATCATGCGCCTTTCTTCTTCGGCTAAATACAATTCAATGTTTTTCAGTACCTCGATCTTCATACTAATGTGAACAAGCTCTGACGTGAGGAAGTAATGATATAATTCTTCGAGTTGTGACTGCATCATAAACTCGCAATGCCTGATGCACAGCGACCCAATGGCCGATAGAGTAAATTGCCTTGTATCGTCTTCTTGATGAACGAAGTACGTGAGAGTATCGAATACTTGGTCTTTGATGTTGTCGGGCAAGCCTTCAATTACTTGAGGGTCCGTGAAATCAAAATACCTTAGGAGTAAACCAACCGTGAAGAGCGCTCTTCTGAAGTACGGCTTACACTTTGCAATATACTGGTGATTCGGATCTTTCATGTACATTGATTTGTAGTTGGTCATCGTGCCGTAATATTTTTTAAAGCAGTCCCTGATAAGCTTGAAATTTTTCGTAACGTTATTGACGATAGAACCCAGGCAAGACAGACAACTGGCAACAACCGACTTGTCATGTTGCAATATAAGCTTCACTGAGTCTTCTTCTAATTGAGCGAGGAATGTTTCGCTAGGATGCTCCATCAGAGGAACTACAAGCTCTAGAGTGTGCGCCACGCTGCTAATTATTTGGTAATCCCCTTGCGTCTGACACTTCAAACTTAGATACGGTTGCAACGTGATCGCGTGACTGACCAACAGCTGTGGCCTAATCTTGGCGAAGAGGTAGAGCGTGGTAAGACACGCGACTAACCTTTGCGAGGAACCTTGTTTCGTTGGATTTTTGTCCAACGAGCTATTTTGATTAGTCTCCTCCAAGCTAAGCACATTCTCGATAAGACAATCAACTATCTGCGTGCACGCAGTTAACAATGCCTTTGGTGGTTCTGTTACCATCTTCGTACTGTCTTCCTTGTCTTCTTTGGGTTTGAACAGACTAACGAGTAATTGCTCGAACCACTCTAGACCGATATCTTTACAGGCGGCTACAACGTCGGTGATGTTCATGACCTTGCGCAGCAAGGCTTTAGTATCAAGATGCGGTCGTTCTTTAACTGGTGTGAACCACATATTTTGGAAAACTTCCATTACTAGTTTCCTTATTCCTTCCTCGTCATTCACCCGTCTGATCATCTTAACGCAGATCTCTGGGATCTTCTCGTAATCGGGATACTCGATACAAATGTCTTTTAAAATTTTAATTACGCGTTTTCTAACGCTTACTCCGGTATCCAGGATACGAGCCAACAATTTTTCGTAGTACTTGTCGATTAGCTCTGGCCTGCTTAGCACGAATTTACCAACAAGATCAACAGCAGCTTCTCTCACCGATGTAGAGATATCCAGGAACGAATGTTTCACTCCAAGCTGCATGTCCACACGAGCAAGAACACTTGGATCTGCTTCGACGATCATTGTGAGACACTTCATGGCCTTAGTGCGAATGGCGATCGAACTTTCAGTTAGCACGCGAAGGATCTGTTGTAAGTAGATATCGAAACTGTGCGAGAACGGTCGCGTTGATGCAAGATACTGTGAGATCAATTCTGCTGAATTAATGTCGATGTAGGTTTGAAGAATATCGGGTTTCGTGCCAGAACTGTACGGTCGGATTTTACTGATGATAAGTTTCTTTTTCTCTTCGATAATTCGATAAGTTTCTGAATTATTCTGCTCGCTATTCTCATTTTCGTCTGGATTGGGCTCATCATCCGGCTCATCTTCAGTCTCGTCGTCGCTTACTTTGTAGCGACCCTTCTTTTTGTTTTTCTTTTTAGGTGTCTTTTTCGAAGGTGAATTTTTCGATTGACCTACACGCTGTTTGTCCATGCTGCAGTCTTTGTACCTGCAGTATACATTTGTTTTAGTAAAACGTTGATTGACATAATTATTAACTATTTATAATTGGATTAAGAGTTCTACAATGAATTCTTACTTTCCAGAGATTAAAATGTATATGATTTAACGTCTATCACCAATACGTACATGAAAAGTATGTTTGATCAATATATGAATGTTGCATGCTTTTGTAATACCGGATGGTACGTCTTTGAAATATAATCGTGATAATATTTATTTATATGGATAAAACTGAAGTATTGATTTTCTCATCATGTTAATGAAATAAGTACACATTTATTTTATGGTAACAATGAGTTGATTTTTATAAGATTTACAATCAGTGTTAAAATATATGTTAGATTATATATTAAAAAAAATGTTAAATATGAAACAATCTATTCAAGATCAAGCTACTAATTGTTTTTGAAAAGCGTTTCTCTTAAAATTAGATTTGTATTTCATATTTAATTGTTTAAACATAGTTACATAAACATTTTTCAATTCAATATTTTTTCTGCTATTCAAGATTGATTTTAATTTGTGTCAACATACCATTGTGCCAGATAGAAGTGCCTCGCGTATCCAAGCGCCGAATCTCTGGTACCATTAACAGCCAAGTAATCAAGCAGCACCTTTTGCAAGAACACTACCCTCTCCTCTTCAGCGTCCAATCCTTGAATGTCCTTATCTTTAACTTGGTCATAATCCGCATCCCTGGCTTGTTCTTGTTTGATGTCGGCGATAATCTGATCGATGGTAGCGAGTTTACATCTCGAACTTACAGCATCTTTCCTCAACCTTGCAGCCACAACACCTAGATAGTCAATAGACGCAACGCGCAAGGACATATCAGAACCCTTGTTGGAAAAGTGTCCAACCAGTAATTTGCCAAGTAGACTAAGCATCAATTCAGCGGCAGGCCACTCTGGTTTATTCACGGTTGTGAGCAGATCTTGAACAAAATTTTCAAAGAGCGGTCGATAGTCGACCTCTTCGCCTTTGCTGCTGCACTTGTTGAGGAAGACCGTCAGGAAGTTATAAGCAAGCCTCGTCGCTGCGTCGTACTTACTGAGGATAAGCACATCGATGTCCACGTTGCTGATGGCGTCTTTCTTTTTAGAGTCTTCGTCCTTCGCATCTTCTTTGCTCTTTTTATCGGAGATGGCAAGGACGGTGTCGGGTAGCACTACTACACACTGAATCAGCTGTAGCACCAATGCAGTGAGCATCTGAATATAATCGTCGGTGCTCAATCTGTAGGTTCTTAAACTTCTTTTGCTGCTTGGTAATCGAGCTATCGATGCGAGGATATCATCCAGCAATAATCTTCTGTGCTTTTCGTACCTCGTGAAGATGTTGGTTACCAGTTTGAGTGCACTGAGCTGCAGATCACTAACGTTCTCCACGAAGAAAGGTGCAACACCAAGGGTGGACGCGTGTAGGACACTCGTATCCGTAAGTATTTGAATGTTGAGCAACTCGCCAAGGAGGCCGACCAGTTCGTTAAGCTTGTTGTAGACCATAAGCATGCTCTTGTCACGTACTTCCTTGGCGTGGTTACGTTTCTTCTTGCCGGCTGCGTTGAAGTTGTCAGTCTTGCTCTTGGAATCGACCCTGTAAACCGGATCATACGATGGATAAATGGTATTCTGTAGTTGGAACTTGACGAACAGAATTATGCGGTCGATCACATCTTCGAGATATATGGTCTTCGGCATGTTTGTCGAGGTCATTATGTGCAGGCACACCAATGAAGCGTCCACTGCCTGCTGTACCCTTTGCATAGCGATTTGCATCCACATACGACTAGCTTCGGCGTCGTCGTCTGGATCAGCCAGAGGCGACACTTTTGCACCGTCACGAATGTTCTTTTCTAAAATATTGAGCAGTCGAACTAACTTTTCCGCTGGCACCGATTCCATTGCTCCGAGTGACTTCAATTTGGCAGCTTCCGAGCACAAAGTTTGTAATTGATGATCGGCTATGAGAAGCTCTTGAGGTACGTCACCGTCTTCCTCGATTTCGTCGAGTGCCGCTTCCTCCGTGTTCTCAAAGATGGTTTCAACGAGACTGTTGAACCGCTGGTACGTGTTGGTTTCCATCAGCTCTTCAACGCTAAGTTTCGGTAGGACGGGTACGAGTTTCATTTCAAACTTGCGGATTTTCGGCTTCACGGGCGTTAACGATGTCTCGTCTTTTTTGTCGTCTTCGCTATCCGACTCGATCGTCCTTTTCCTCCGACTCGTGGATACCTTTTTGTCATCCGAACTTTTCTTCTTGTCCTTCGACGATTGACGATCCTTCGCTTTGTTCTTGAAATACTTGCTATTCTTGTTCTCGTACTCTTCTTCGCTTTCCGACTCGGATTTACCCGACTTGTCGCGATACGAAACGTTTGTTCTTGAGGCTCGCGCTGGAGATGATTTGTTATCACTGGGCGAGCTGAGCTTTTGCTTCATCAGAACTTCATCAGCCAGGGATCTGTTCAACATGATACGTGGTTGCTTTAGCGAAATTTTATCCTTATCGTATATATTATTTTGCTGCATTTGCTGTTGAAGTGGTTGTTGAATATCTTGTAGCTGTGGCTGGTGAAGTTGTTGTTGATGTTGAATATGATGTTCTAGATGCTGTTGTTGTTCGAGTGGTTGCTGCTGATAAGGTTGGTGTAATTGATGCTGTTGCTGCTGCATTAGTGCATTCGGTGCAGATTCAGGTAAAGGCACCATGGTGTTGTCCAAGCTTGTACTTGCATTGACATTTTTATACATATTAGCCT
Organism: Phymastichus coffea; assembly: GCF_024137745.1. Lineage (NCBI taxonomy): Eukaryota > Metazoa > Arthropoda > Insecta > Hymenoptera > Eulophidae > Phymastichus > Phymastichus coffea. Next base: position 166,048 of record NW_026707023.1, on the reverse strand, counting down.
GAGACGACATCGCATGAGATATCAAGTCCCTACTGTGATTCGTATCTACGAAGCCTCCCATCAATGGAATTTCAGGAATTTCTGGCAGACCAGATACTTGGTCCAATAAAAATTGCTGATTATCATGCAATCCATGATCCATAGTCATAGGTTGAGACATTTGAGGCTGATGCATCTGTCTATTTAGCATAGGATCAAACATTTGTTGATGCAGGTTCATGTTAGGCTGCATCTGATGCTGCTGGTGCTGCTGCTGCTGCTGGAGTTGGTGATGCTGCTGCTGTATTTGATGGTGTTGATTGATGGCCATTCTGCTATCACTAGGAGGTGTCATATGTATATTGTGTTGAGGAGTCAACCCACTAGACATCCCATGATGTTGGGGAGTTAGACTACCATGACCCGATAACATAGGACTTGGAGCGTTCATATGTGCAGGGGAGTGCATATTGAATTGAGCTGCTACATTATTTAAGCAATGGGTTTCATCCATCATGTGCTGAGGAGTAGTTGACGTTCTTGTTTGTTCTGTAATAACACTCGCACGAGGCGATGGTGAAGGCACAGTAAAGGGACTACTTTGGGTAGCGTCTGCATGATTCTGTGGTGCCACAGGCATCCTTGGATGTTGTGCATGTGGAATGCCACCAGGTAACATTGATCGTCCTCCAGGCATGTGAGCAGGACTACCCTGAGGGGTTTGCCTAGAACTGGAGGAGTTTGAATAAGACGGCGAGAACTGCTCATAGTTGCCACTCATCTGATGGCCCTGCTGGGATGGCCAATTCCTTGGAGAATTGTATTGAGGTCCTTTGAATACATGGGGATTATGATGCAGAATAGCCTTCAATAGTTCAGGAGTATTCTGCTGTGCCTCGAGTGGCTGCTCGAGACTGGCATACTGATCTTTGAGTTCTATGTGATCTGATGAGGTCTGCGATATGGAGGAGATCAGCTGTGGCACAAGACTCTCATCTCTCATGCTCAGCAAAATCTGTGCCTCGTCCACAACCCTAGGATGAAAGAGCAGTGACTGATTGGTCTTGGTTTGTGGCAGAGGCGTTGGCAGGGGCATCTCAGGCAAGAGCTCGGACAGACTGGCAATCCCAGCCAGGGTGGTTATTGGTACGCTTGGTATAACCCCATTCATTTTGATTGGTACTCGTTCTGGCATCTGATGGCTTGCACACAACCCGACATCAATTGGCAAATTTAATCGCGGTACCAGCAGAAGCGCTGAGCAATAATCTACGTGTGAATCTTTCTCCCTCCGTCTGCGTGGTATACGTATGTATTCTCACAGCACTAATTATCACTGCACATCCCCCACGTCCACGCACAATATAAAACAAACACGCACACACAGTCTGCGAGTCTGCACTCACTGCCGAAGGAAAAACCAGTGGCTGCTGCTACTGGCCGTTGAAGGAGGGCACAGCTCAGGTGCCCATCATCGGTTGAGCCACAGCAATCAACCGAACTTAGACGAGGCTCTGGTATCCTGTGCAACGCGATCCATGACAGTCACAGTCCGGCTGTAAACAAGAGACAAGACTCTTCCTATCTTTCTCTCTCTCTCTCTCTTTCTTTCTCTCTCTCTCTCTCTTTCTGTCTCTCTCTCCTTCTCTCTTCTCGGACTCGCGCGAGCGAGTTACATGATTCTCACGTTGAAGTTCGATGTGATCGCCTCTCTGTGAAAAACAACAAAACAATTGACGATGGAGCACTCGAATGCGGCAATCGATGAGTCGAGAGCCCACACAGGGAAACGGAATATATTTTACGCGCGAATTAAAGGCGGGAGTTGGCGCGGGCTTACCTGGCGCGAGAGAGAGCGAATGCCGAGTTTAGTGATGCGAGAGAGCTACAGCGAGCAAGACAGAGATAGATGTACGTGCAGCGAGTGCCAGAGCGAGAGAGATGATGATTCCGGGATTCTAGTGGTGTCACACACACTGAAAGCAAGCAGGAGGTGGACGCGCGCAGGACGACTTGGTTCTTTGAACGATTGCCGGTGGGGGCCTCTATTAGACCCGTTATCTTGGTCTCGATGAGCGACTCGTGTCGTCGATGAAACAATCGCCACAACAATCTTGAGAGGACCACTTCGGGTTCGCCGTTAGCTCGGGCTCACGCGTATTTATGGCTTGGCCAACGACAAAACAGACACAAAGGCGTCCATTTTGCTCTCTCTCTCTCGCACAGCAGCGCAGTGGCACCAACGATGCTGCTGCTGCTGCTGCGCTGTCTCCTCAGCTTGCCGCGCTGCTGCTGCTCTCTACGTTAGGCTGCGCTAAGCTAATACAACACACAGCAGTCGGGCCGGGGGTGAGGCGTGAGAGACGATGGCGCGGCAGGCGGAAATTGCGTCTGTATAAAATGAGTGTTGGTGTCGGTGTGAGCCTATATGTGTACGCTAGAGTCTTTTCGGTAAGAAACTTCGCGGCTTTAGTCACAGATGGCGCGACGGTTGCTAAGTCGATCGCGACTGCAACCTTCTCCATCTCTCTCTCTCTCTCTCTCTCTCTCTCTCTCTCTCCCTCCCTCCCCCTCCCCCTCCTTCCTCCCCTTCGCCGCGATGACGACGAAAGACGGGGGACGATTGTCATGTTTAATGATGATTATCAGCGCGATAATGACCCGATGAGTGCTGCCAACTAGTGTGCGCACGCATGTGCATTGCAAGTCTTTCACTTGACCGCGAAATTTTGAAAAATTGTCGTTTGTATCTGTAGCGCCTGCCACGTTAGATAACTGAGCTACAACTTTGCCATCGTCGTCGATGGTAAATTCCGTGTGGCTAAAGTGGAGTTTATTGCAATATTGCAATGTACAAGTATATAAGTATGTTTTGGCTTTTCTACGACCCTGTTTACGATTAGTCATCCGTTGTAATGTTTTTGCTTACTTAGGTATTCTTCACAGTAACGATGTATTCAATTTTTTTTTGCGTATGTGAGCTTCGATGATTATGTACAAGCCTTCTAGTGGAATTCTAGCGTATAATCTACATTTATTTCAGAGAAATAGAAATTTTCTTCGTAAAAGATTATTACAATATTAAGTGACACTCGTGTAGTTTTAATTTACACCACGACGATTTGAAGCCTTTCTCGTCGAATATATTCCTTGTGAGCTTGAGGCACGTAGGGATTCGTCTCTGGGTCCAAATTCAAACTGAAATAGCAAAACATGAAAATTATGTGACGTAAATGACAACGTTGATAAATGTAAGAATAAACAATAATAAATAAATGCACAAATAAATAATTGTCGTTTGCGATGTTGGAGATGAATAGATCGTTCGCGCACGACGTAAAAGCAACGATACGGTATATTTTCCACGAAAGATGTAGAAATAGCGGTGCTTGGCCAGACGAGAGCTTGGCGACGGGTTTTCGGCGTAGAGCGCTGGAACTCGCGAGCGATTTTCGAATGACGACAAATCGCAGACCCAATCGCGCAGCGAAGTCTGACCTGTAAAGCCTTGGAGCATCCCCGCAGTGCACGTTATACCACCAGTCGCACGCGAATTCCTTTTGATTGAAGATGGTGCCGTTGGCGCAGAGAAAAGTGGCGCCTTGGTCGCCTTCCCGGCCGTCGTGGCACACGTGGTACACCTGGCGAACGACGAGAGTCGAATTGCATGGACGAGGTTGCGGATGGGAGGGCGACGAGGAAAGGCGTACCTGGCAGCCGGTCTCCACGTTGGCATACATGCCCGGCAAGGCCGGCACGCGGGCGCAGCTGAAGCTCGTTTGGGGGATCTCGTGGTAGAGCGGGTAATCGATCCACGGTATGCCCGGTATTTTACTCAGGTCTTGCTTGTTCTTCTCCTCCTTCTTGCGCAGCGTGAAGTCCGCTATTGTTTGCAGGAGTCGGTAGTCCGAGTGCGCGCCGACTGCATCGCTGTCCTGCAAAGCTCGTCAATCGTCGAGTGTGGCAAACTAATATCGCGGCCGGATTTTACGGGCAACTAACGATCCTAATATCTTTTCAGTGATTTGGGGTAATTTACTCGATAAATTGCCTTGATGTAACTTGGGCACAAATTATGGCTTCGTTTTTCTCGTTGAAAGACCTAATATTTTAATAATGATTTATGTATGGCATATTAGCTGATTTATGGACGCGGTTTCTGGACTTTCGAATTAGGACGTAATTTTACTTTTGAACTGCGCATGCATCGTGTTGTACTGAACGTTCGCGCTATTCTACCAATTCAATTCATTGCGCTGCTGTGATATTTTGCCCAATGAGTTCGCATTAATGAAACGTTCGTCGATATCGTACTTCCTTTCGCCGATCAACGGACTTTCTCAGAACAAACTGCATGCTCTTCGCTGCCGCGCGTTGAAATTTATAATACTTTACCTATATAAAATGTATTCCAGCGGGCAGGGATATATGACCGTGGATAGAGCGATGGTTACAACTTGCAACGTTACAGCAATTCGTGTCTAAGGAAAGCGAGGGAAAGCGATCGATACATTTCTGAACTCTGCGTTTAGCGATTTGTAATATCGATCGGAATTCTTTTTACTTATTGTCGCAAGTTCAGCGCGCTGCTTTTGCGCGTGCCGACACGTGAGTTTTATTGGCAGTAGCTATCATTAGAAAGTAAAACTTTGCAACGGCGGTAGCTTCAAGGTTGATCGGCGGATACGAGGAGCTGTATCAACGAACGTAACTTTTACGATTGTGCGTCGGGTTTTGTGCGTCGAAAGCAAAATAAGGCTCGTGCGTATTGCCGGGTATAGGCTGCTTTCGGGATTTCTTTGTTTTCTTCCGATCTTTCATTCGCGCACGACTCGCGCGCTACACGACATCGCGATCCGTAGAGTCCAAGCGAAGGTAGAGTTCAAGGACATCGCACGTAAAAGAGCTTCTCCGACGAACGCGCAAATTATCCGCAACGAAGCGCGCGAAAGGGTAGGCACAGTCGAGCCGGCAGAAGCGGCACACGACGGAGAGCTTGCGGCTCGCGCGCGCTCGGCGATCGCGACGCAGACTTACGTGGCGGCAGAGCACGACGAGGAGCAGCAGCGCGGCGGCGAGGCAGCAGGCGGGAGCCGAAATCGCGTGCATGGCAAAATCCTTGCGCGGGAAAAACTGGCGCGCGCCGAGGCGCGAGCGCGCGTGCCCCCGCGGCAGCGAACCGGACGCGAATTATGTCACACACCACTGCCGCGCTCGCCGCTACGGCCAGCCCAGCAGGAGAAAGTCTGTTTACGTACCCCTCTACCCGGCGCCGCCACGATTGCATTGCGGCCGAGCTGCCGCGCGCTATCCGCCCATCTGCACGCGCTACGCCGAGAGAGGCTTTCTAGTGGCTCGAAAAGCTGCAAACTTTCTATAGCGACAGTTCTGCCGAATGTTCAAGGCGTTTTCTCTCTCGGTGCTGCGGCCGATCGTTAAAGCGAATAGGTAGAAATGCGCGCGTTCGCCCGCGTGCAAATTGGCCGACTTTGCAAGGCGCCGAGAGTGTCCCGAGCGCATTTTTCGAGGTGGAACAAACGAGAAGTGGTACTGCGCTATGCCGTTTGCGTCCCTCTCTCTCTCGCCGCTCTGCATTCTTTTACTATACGGTATAAGCGCCAGTCACTTTCGATTTTGTGCGTTGCCGTGCAAGCCTTATTTTTGTTTTCGAAATGCCGTATGGCTAATTCTCGCGCGTAAAGTTTCTCGGCTTTTTCTCTCTGGCTCTGCCTTGGATTTCTTTTGTCGTTCGCGCGCGGCAATGGCGTTTGGCATTTTCTTCTTTCCTTTTCACTGCTACGTGTTCCACTGACAACTGGCGACACTTCGTTGGCTGCTTCACTTTCTACATGATTCGCCGAACATTCGAATCTATCGTTCGATTGCACTGCTGCTGGATGGCTTGCAAGAACAGTGCAACGGCCTCGAACTGAATATTCTCACCTTGGACTCTGAAGTTATTACGTGAAAACACGCGCAGGCAAAAAGTTTGTTGTTTTTTCGTTAAACTTCTTTACGAATTGGCCGGCGTCATATTTCTTTCGGAACTTTCGAATTCGATCGGCCGATCGAGCATCAAACATGTATTCACGTCGGTCATCTCGTCGAGCGGGTACGAAAGTTCCGCTCGCGCAAGGTGGCAAAAGCTCGGCTCTGCGGTGTTTTCGTTTGTTGTTTTCACAGCGAGACAGTCGAACGTCGGTAATTAAACGGGCGCGCGCGGCGCTTGCGCAAACGAACAGAGAGAGAGAGAGAGAGAGAGAGAGAGAGAATAACAACAACGACGCCCCCGTTATTACGCGCGAGTATCGACTTCGATTGCACGTCTCGCGCGCGACCTCGTCGTTGTGCAAACGGGCCCCGGGAACGAAAGTATCGTGAGACACGTATCCATCGTGACGACGAATTGTTAGAGCGCAGGCGTGGGTTGGATTCGGATCGCGAGAGGCGACGGAAATACGTGTGGTTGTCGCGAGGCTCCTTGGGTTGGTTCGATGAAAAACAGGGTAAGACTTGGATCGGTGATCGCCTCGTTTTATTCGTCGATTGTTACAAATCGAAGGACTGTCCTCGTTCGATCCTCTCTTCGTCGTTCGAGCTTGCGATCCGTGATCGTCGCTGCGCTGGCATTGAAAAAAATATTAAAAAAATGTAACTTCGATTGATTCGCGCGAAGAGAAGAAAAGCCTAGTCCTCGCAGGACTTGACGAGAGGATGCAGCGAGACCGAGGCGCCGGAGCAGCTGACGGTGTTCCGTATGTAGTCGTGGAAATTGCTCTCGATGACCCAGACGAGGCGCTTGTATCCCGGCACGACCTGAGTCGGCAGTCGGCACTCGTTGCCCTTCTGTACCAGCAGGAAGTTGTCAGGGCGGAAGGCGGTGCCGGTGTTCCACATGTACACGTCGGATTGTCCTGCGCAAAAAGGGAACGGCGATTACAGGCTCGCCTGGAGAATTGAAAAGCGCTCGGTCCGCACGCTCGCGCGAGAGGTTTTATCGAGGCGTGTCGATCGGCGAGCTGTACTTATTGAGCTTGTTTCGACTAATCTATCGCATTGCACGTAGGCACGCAAAGTCGCGCGACCGTCTGGTAATTGTGCGGAGCGCATAAGTCGCAATTATCGAGAGAAGTGTGAGACTCACCTTTGTTGCGGAAGAACACGGCGGATCCGTTGTCCGTGCCCAAAATCACGATCTTGTGATGCTTCTGTCCGACATCGATGACCGTGCCGCTGGTCTTGCCTTCCCGCAAATTCTCGGCTCTGATCGCGTAAAGTCGACTTGCCCCGAGGTAGGTGAAGTAGAGTATCGGGGTGCCGCAGCTCCTTCTCACGAGCGCCAGGTACAGAACGTCTTTTCTAGAGCTACCCAAAGTGACGGCCTTCGGCAGTACCACGCGATAGCCGTTGTCGGTCGTCACGTTGTACACGATGATGGCTCTCGTCGCAGCGTCCGACACGTACAGAAACACTTGGCCGTCGTTGGCGTAGTCGACCACCAAGTATTGCAGCCTCGAGTTCGCGCTGACGAGGTTGCCGAGATCGACGACTTTCACCACTTTGCCCGTCTTCACGTTGATACCGACGACCTTCGGCGGACATCTCCTGACTGGCTGCTCCAGCGTATTGACGATGCCGACGTCCAACACCCAGAGGACGTCCTGCACGTCGAGCACGACGTCGACGGCGCTTTGCAGGGCTTCGCAGTTGCCTTCCTCTTGGATCGGCCAGTTGGGAAACGGACTGATTTGCGGCGTGCAGCTTCGGCTTCTCAGCGAGGTCACTCCGAGGGTGAACGGCACGCCGGACTTGTAACGCGGCATCGCGACGATCGCTTCGTCCCGGTAGATCTGCATCCGAGTGGCGATTACGTTTCGCGGGATGTAGCGACCGGAGGATTCGTAGATGCTTCTGGAGATCGAGCACGGCCAGTCGAGGTTTTGACCGGCGAGGTTGAAGGAAAGCTCCGGCAGCAGCTGGCGGTCGCAGCTTCCCGCCGACGACAGCCTGACGTGCGGCGCTAAGAGCAGAACGCTCAGGATCGCACTCCTCATCGTTGCGTCACAACGATGCTGTGCAATGGCTTACGGGCTTACCAGTCGACGCGGATTCTCACGTAACCGAGCCATTACTCACTTATATATGTGCGCGTTAGCGTTTACCCAAGCTGTTTGACTTATATGTTTACGCGAGCTCGAGGGCAATCAAATCGTTGAACTGCAATGACCTTCACCTCTGACAGTTGACGTTGCCACGAGCATTCGAGAATTTACCGACTTGTGCAAGTTTGCGTAAGAGTTCGCGGCCACGAGACTTTTCTTCGCTCACGCGGATGTTTGGGCCAGCAATTATGTTAACAGTAAAGTGCGGCCGCAAGACCACTGTTTTTTAAATGCTCAATTCTTTTCGTTCAATTTTTATTATTACTTTGATAATCAGTTTGCCGGGGTAGGCAGTTCCATCAAATCAACCACGAATTGGACAATCTCGTATTCGAAATAAGAAAGCTTGGAAAGTTCGGAACTCGCGTCGTTTCAACGTGTCTATTGAATATTTATCACTCGTCGTTAGCAAAGACTGGAATTCCCATGCAGAAGCGCGTTAATAGCGGAGAAAAATGAGTACAGGAATAAGCACGACGTACCGAGGAGCGGAAACATCGAAAAATCATCGCAAAGGCTTTGCAAGCGCATCGCGTTATTTCCAAAACACTCCCCGTCAACTGGCCAAAGCGAAGTTTTCGCATATAAGACACCGGAACTCGAACGGACCGCGGTAATCGAGATGAGGCTCCCGGCGCTCTTTCCGCTGCTGACTCTGCTAGGCGTAGCTGTCGTCGCCTACGAGCCGCCGTCGCAAAAATGTAAGGCCGTCGTTTGGTCGGGTGGCAATAGCATCGAGTGGCCGAGTCCGGCCACGAAAGCGCAGTACAAGAGCGAGGGGAAGTACATCGGCAGGAACGTGATCGCCACTCGCGCGGTCATCCACAAGGACGACGCTTACCTCGCATTGCCAAGGTACTTCGCATCTCGATTCCCTGGTTATCGTCGACGAGCTCCGCTCAATTCCGTTCGTTCGACGGTGCAGGTACAAGTCTGGCGTTCCGTTCACCTTGGCGCGCATCAGCCTCAAAGGTAGAAACTGCCGGACGAGTCTGAGTCCGTTCCCGCGCTGGTCTCTCCACGACGAGGGCAACTGCGCTGCTCTGCAGAACGTCGTCGACGTGTTCCTCGATGCCCAGGACATCCTCTGGGCGCTGGATACCGGCGTCGTCAATTCCTTCGAGGCGACCGCCAATCGCACTTGCCCGCCGAAGGTCGTCGCCGTCAACGCAAGATCCGGCAAGGTACGTACGGTCGGCCCGTGGCTTTCGCGGATCGCGCGTTCCGCGCTGACTCGTGCGTGCATCGTTGCTTGCAGGTGGTGAAGTACGTCGATCTGAGCAGCCTGACCAACAACGAGTCCCATCTGCAGTACGTGATCGCCGACTACAGCTACGACGGCCGGGTCTTCGCGTACGTCTCGGACGCGTCGAACCGCGCCATACTGGTCTTCGACGTGAGCTCGGCTCGCGGTTACCGTCTCATCCTCCCGGAGCACGTGGCTCTGGGCAGTACCAAGCGAGACGTTCTTTACATTGGCTTGGTGCGTCGTCCCGACCACGCCAATTTCTTGCTGCTGAGTTACATCAACAGCAAGCACGTTTACGCGATCGCCACGAGTTATCTGCACAGTGGCGAAGCCAACGCTCGAATCGACGATCTGGGACCGAAATTGGCTAAAATCGTGTTTTTGGGAACGGACAACGGGAGCGCGGTGTTTTACAGAAGGGAAGGCGAGAGCGACGTTTATAGGTGGGACTTGATGGAAAGTCCGATAAGCCATTACATGAGTATACAGAGAGTTTACAAAGGCAATAATTATGCTTTGCCGACGCAAGTTAGCGTGGATTTGAAGAGAGGCAGAATCAGGATTCTCGAGTCCAACTTCCCGGATTTCTTTCAAGGCACTGTTGGTTGTGGTGTCAATCATGCGCTGCGATTGTTCTAAATAGCACTCGACTGCGTACGATTTCCTTTGGTATCAATTGCATAAATCAATAATTGCGTAAATCAATAATTGCGCGTGAGAAAAAACGGAATGCGAGCGTCTTGCTCGTTCCTGTTCTTTCTTTTTTCTCATTGTGCCTCGGTACGCGTAAAGACCTGCTTCGGTCTAATTGAGTGTCGGTTATTTTTCTCTTTGCACAAGCCGGGTATCAATGGTTTCCAGTACGACAGGTTGATCTACGTGCAGGCGCCGAAGCGGAAGACATTCGTTGTTCGATTGCATGTGAACGAAATTGAACGTAGCGAGATGACTTTGAATGTAGAGCAAATAAAGACAAATGCCGTAATGGTCTGCAACGATCAGATGAAAATTATGTATTACAATTTTTTTATAAAACTTTCTGTGTTGTTATCATTGCATTGAATGCGTAATGTAACATAATGTAAATAAATAGAACTACTGAGAATCAAATAGCAATTTTATGTTTCGTATTTCTAATTCTACTCCCGAATCAAGATCAAAAGTTGGCGCTAAGCTTAACGGTAAAAATATAATCCGAATTCAAGAAAATGCACTTTGTTTGGATTTTCATAATTTTTATAGAGAAAATACGTGTAATCCTGTGTAAATTTGGTTTATTTGAAAGCACGTGCGCTCAACGGTAACAAAAGAAATTCATATCGAGCGTAGTGTTTCCTCCTTTGTTAACGCACAACGTTGGTCGAAAAACGTACAATTTTGTGGCGCAATCGTACTCGGGTACTTGACAATAACGATGCTTATTATTGCTAAAAATGTCGACGACCAAGCGCCAAGTGTCATTTGTTTTATTTGCACCGTGGGCCGTCAACTTGTCGGCGAGTTTACAGTCCACACGCGGTAAGGACAAGACGATAGTCGTCGCGGAGGCGCATCTGCGGAAGTACCAGCGATACATTTTTTTCCTCGAACCGGTCGTTTCCATGAGCGATGTTTTCGAAAGAAATCACGTATCTCGCGCGGTCTCAACTTTATATCCGACCAAACGAATCCGCGAGCGCACAGTTGCAACTCAGCCGCCCCGTCGCGGAAAACAAAAAGCGATGCGCAATCTACTGGCGGTCGCGTTGGTCGGCCTCGCCGTGGCCACGGCCGAAGAACAAGATTATCCCGATGGTTCGAAGGGAGTGTGCAGGAACGTGAGATGGTCGGGTGGCGATTCGATCGACTGGCCGTGCGCCGTGACCGAGCAGCTGTACAAGAGCAGCAACAAATTCATCGGCAAAAACATGCTGTCGACTCGCACTGCCGTGTACGATGACACTGCCTTCCTCGCTTTCCCCAGGTATGCGTCGCGCGTCCAATTTCGCAACTGAAAGTCTCGACGGGCCGCGCGTTGCGCCACGCTTCGTTTCCGCGCTCGTCCGATTCGCACGACGGAAGTAACGCGTGGAAACGCTTGCAGATTGAAATCCGGGATCCCGTTCACTCTGGCCAAGGTGAGCCTGCGGAGCAAAGGCTGCGAGGCGAGTATAACGCCGTTCCCTTGCTGGTCGCTGCAAGAGGAAGGCAACTGCGCCGCCCTGCAGAGCGTCGTCGACGTATTTCTCGACTCGTACGGAATCCTCTGGGCGCTCGACACCGGCATCGTCGACTCGCTGGACTGTCCCGTGAGGCGCTGCTCGCCGAAAGTCGTCGCGATCAACGCCAGGACCGGAAAGGTGCGGCCTGCCGGGCTTCGCTCGCCGACGACCCAATCGCTAACGCTCGACGTTTGCTTCGCAGGTCGTCAAGACGATCGATCTCAGCCCGCTGACGACCGATCGATCTCGCCTCCAGTACGTGGTGGCCGACTACGCCGAGAACGGGCACGTTTTCATCTACGTCTCGGACGCAGCCAGCCGTGCCGTTCTCGTATTCGACGTCACCTCGGGTCGCGGCTATCGCGTGATTCTGCCGAAAGCGGTGACCAGCGGCGCTGCTCGCCTTGACGTTCTCAGCCTGGCACTGATTCGTCGTCCCGATGGTACCAGCTGTTTGTTATTCACTTACTTCAGCGGCAGCAACTTGTTCTCGATCAAGACAACTTATCTGCAGTCCGGCCAGGCCAATGGCAAAGTCAACGATCTCGGCCCGAAGAAGGGAAAAGTCGTGTTTTTGGGGACGGACAACGGCAGCGCGATTTTCTTTAGACGCGAGGGCGAGAGCGACATTTACAGGTGGGATCTACTTGATTGCCCCACGAAAGAGAATATTTTGAAGGTTTACAAAGGGAAGAAGTGCGAGTTGCCCACGCACGTTGTACCCGATTACAATAGGAGCAGGATGAGGGTGCTCGAGTCCAATTTTCCCGATTTCTTCCAAGGCACCGTTGGCTGCGGTGCCAATCACGCTCTCAATATTTTTTAGGTGCGCAACCGTCGTCCAAACGTTCATCTTTCCTTCGTTCGCGAAACGCGCCACTTTCGTAATCGCTCTGTCTGATTTTTTTCGCAAATGCTTTTCTCGGTGACTACGCGCAATCACATTCAAGTTCACATTTTGTGCGGCGCGCTTGCTTCGAATGGGCGCATTTGAAACTACCGCGGGCAACGGCACGTAGCTTTCGCGAAAGCCGTGTGTTTTTTCATCCGCGCTGCGTGCTTCGTAAATCTTGGCAGAATTTCTTTCACTCGACATCCGTACGCAATTATTCGTCTTTTTTCATCTTTTCGTAATGGAAAAATCAAAATTATTGCTGTACTCGCGCAAGAGAATGATAAAGTATTTTACGCGAAAACGAGTAGCCAGACGATAAGTCGGGAATAATTTAACAGCCATAGTACAACGAGAAGAATTCATCACGTTTATGAAGAGACAAGGAAGCAACGTGTTTTGCCGAGTGTACGGAGAACTGAAACGAACTGTCGTTAAATATAACGCTCATAATTTTATAGAGTTGCGTACGAAAATAATAATTAAATTAATAATTTAAAAGCGACATTCCGAATCGGAGTGATATCCATGTACCGAATAAAAAGAAAAAAAAGTCGTTTTCGTTTACCTTTCAGAAATTCCATGCAAATCCATAACACTTTTACGTTGCTATTACGAGTGAAATTTGCAGACGAAACCGTCGACCAGGCAGACTGTTGACGGTGGAATTTGTATTGCACGACGTTAACAATAATGCAAATGCTGTAAGCGTAATAAAGGTTTCTGTTTGACGCCGAATGAATGTACATTAAATCAGAGCAAAATTATCATATTATATTTCGATCATTACTTGCAACTTTCACGTTTGACGTAATAATGACAGATACTGTGAAGCGAAATTCGAAAGGTAATGCCCCGCACAAAAGAATATCTTTGGAAGGATTGTTATGCGCGAACAATAGATCAAAGAAAATGTCCTTGAACGACACGTAACAAAATCGAGCCCGCGAATCCAGCCAATGCCGCTGTTATTGCATCAGCCCCGCGCGATCCCAATCAATTGGGCGAACGAGTCGCGAAGCGCCCCGGGCGCAACCGAAATTCAATAATCTACACACGCGTGTCGCGCGAGGACGATTGTAAGGATGAGAGAGAGAGAGAGAAAGAAAACTGGTATCTCTACCTCTACGATCGCCACATGGACGGCGCGTTGAAATTCCACGCAGGGCGAACCCGGTGGCCGATCGTCTCGCGTCGCGCCGAACGTAATAATTCGTAGCAGCAGCGCGATCGACATTTACTTCGCTTATTTGTATAGGAAGTAAGAGTTTCGGTTCGAAGGGAAGATCGGCTATATGTATATATATAAGTGTATACGTCGTTCCATAGCGAGCTAAGGAAGGATATACGCGAGGGTCGAGTGGAAAGTAACGCAAAATGATTCCAACGGCAGCTTGGAGAACTTCCTTCATCCAAAAACGGATATTGTAACGAGACAATTTAAATCTGATAATCGTACATACGGGCTCGCGTATTTTCATTATCCGACTGCCAGATCTATAGTGTTACTTGTTACACCAATCTGTGCGGCACGTGATGAAATGCATATATTATTCCAGTGAAATTACATAATTTGATATGCAAGTAAAACGTCATACCTATGTATGCGCGCATTTTTATGAATTGGATACTTCGGTTAAATAACTGTGATTCATTATTTAGCAATGAGTTCTAGTAGACTACGGGAAGACAGTTGTCAGAAAGGTATATCGAACCTCTACCTGTTCACCGTATAATGAGGCATCAGAAAACGAAAACGAGCTCTTTAATGAGATCAATCGTCTAATTAAGCTTTCAGCTATACATATAGTAGCACATATTTCCCTCAAATTCCCCATTCAAATGTAAGTTTAGTAATAACCAATCGGTTTGTTATTTATCGGTTGTCACAAACGAATTTATAAAAAAATATCGGTTGTAAGTGATTTAACAGCAATTTTGAGAGGGGAAGAGGTCGTGTCGTAACGAGTGTCACGGAGAAAGTTGTGAATATTGACGCCAGATATTGGACACATTTTTTCATCATGACATTGATGTAGTTGACTAATTGCTAATAAGCAATTAGTCAACTACATAAGCGTGGGGCGTTGATTAATCGGTCGGGCAAGTTGCTGCTACAAGCCAGGTTCGGAAAAATGAGATTTTAATTGTTTGCGTGTAGTCCCTCGGTATGCAGATTTATACGGTGGATTTATGAGATGTAGTGTACGCAGTTCCATTGCTGTGAAGGGATATTGCGCGTGTTGCAAAAGCTGCTGACTTATAGTGTGGGTGGGGGTTCGCGATTTTTTCGATTCCGTTATCGGAAGAATGTTTGGGTGCAGTGATTTGCGCTCTTTCGTCGTTTAGATACATACGGTCTACTTGCCGATCCTGAATTATTACAATTCCAACTTTGTCAATTGTTTGCCTTGATAATTTAACACAAGCGCGAAGTCGTCTCCAAACGATGTAGTTCAATGAAAATTCAAATCGAACTAATGATCCGACCGGAGTAAAAAGAAGTGAATCAATTAGAATGCTCTTGTCGGCGACTGCACTACTCTCAAGCGAGTGTCCCCAAGCTCGCGCGTCGTCCGGTTTGTCAGGTGTAAAAAATCACGCAACCGTCACATCCAGAAACAGACGTAGCCGCACAGGTCGAGTTCTACAAGTTTCGCTAAATAAAGAAGAAAAAAAAAAACAAAAGAAGAGAAAAAAGTAGCTGTCTGTCCCGCGGGACATATTCCACAAGCGAGGCTTGGGCGGCTGACGAAGGCCGTAAATCTCGCGAAAAAGGGTGCGCGCGATGAATTACGCGAGATTTTTGGCGTTCGAGCCGTCAAGCTTCCAGAGCACCTGACACGAGCGGCCATCGTGCGCAGCATTTTGCATGCGCGCGCCAGTTACGCGGATGACAAGTGGACGAAGTCGAACGCTCGACCGTTCGCCTTCGGAGAGCCAGCTTATTTCGTAAATAAAAAAAAAAAAAAATCTTGACTCGCAGTTGGGAAAGAACGCATCGCGGCGACACGAGTGCGATCGAGCGATGCAATTCAATTAGGGTTCTGCCTAGTTTACAATCGAGTCAGTTTACGTTATAAGAGGCGCGGGTCGTTCGCGTTGTTGCAAAAGTAGAGTTCGCTCGAAGAATTTGCTTTGTGCCCGCGGTCGCTTCGCACGGATTCAACGCGCAGGATATTCAGCATACGTATCAAACTGCTCGACGGGGAACGACACGCGGAAGAAGGCGAACAAAGCCAAAACTCGCTCGCACACGCGTGGGCAGTGGAAGAGGGATTTTGCTACTAAAGCGACACGCACCGCCGAGCACGTAAACGCGCGGCAACGGTGAACGACTTCCTCGAGCGCCTATTAAATCTACGTGTAGCGTAGGACGCGCTGCGAATTATCGATATCGGCGCGTCATGTAATCGAGAGTGGGGGGGGGGGGGGGGGGGGGTTCACGAGCAATCCGTCATTGCGAGTAATTGAAACGTCCTGGTGCAGCCAAGACGCCGATTTAACGCGTGCGCGAACGGGCAAAAGTGAAAACGCGGTCCTCGCGGGTCTCCGACAGCTCGTCGGATTTCGGACTGCGCCACTCGTTGGCCCAAGCTCTACGATTCGCCGTACTGGCGTGGTCCGCTACTTCGATTTGTCGCAAGATGTGTCTGCTCGACGATAGGTCTGCGTGTATTCTTTTTCATTACGGTGACAGCTCGCATCGTCACAGTGCGTCACTGCGCGTGGCCAACGGTCGCGCGAACTTGAGTTCCACGCGAGTGCTTTTTTTTTTCCTTGCGTCGAACGGTAATAAGTATCCTTAGTTGACGTTCCGAAGGTGCAGCGACGTGCGTCGAGACGATTGCATGCGTGCTCCCTTTGATGCGAGTCAGTATAGATACCGATGCCGATCTCTCTATGGAAAAGAAAGATACTTCTAACTCGTATGTCTCAGCGAGACGAAAATGACATGATTGCTTCGACACGCTATCGTTTGCTAATTCCATGGCTCTGCTGCGCCGCAGATTAATTTGAATTCGCGAAACCATCAATTTTTCCAATCAATCCGCCAACAAAGCGAACGGCTAATCAATTGCACGCGATAGCGATGCAGCTAGCTCGTTCTCATGTCTCCCTTTTTTTTTCAACCAAATCGGGCGCGCGCGCGCGTTCGAGTTCCCATAGCCAATGACCAGGCAAAGGCGTGGCAGGCGTATCGGCCCCGGACCCCTTTCTCACTTTGTGTATTGCACGTATACACAAGGTCGTCCGCTCCGCACTCTTGCGCTCGGTCGTTCATCGGGATGCGGATGCATAGATAACACATTGTTTTTCGTGATCTTATATTTCGTAATTGGCGATCTATACGTTGAGTTGGATCCGCTCTTTCCTTCGCGGCAACCTGGTCGCGGCGCGATTGTTTCAGCTTTTCTGTTCTTTCTCAGTCTGCGCTTGGCTGTTTATCTTCTCGCTCGCTTCGGCGGACGAAGATCTTTCTCATTGTTTTTGTAGAAATGTTGAGATACGTATGAATTACTGTGAGAAATTGGTTTGTTTAAAGAAATAAAGATTATATTTTTTTCACGGTAGTTCTTAAGGACATTGAACGTAAATTATATTATTAGAAGAAACGAATCGAGAGTAGTGAGCATTGAAAAATAGTAATTTCAATCTTCACTTTCCTTTGGAAAATTAAATGGGTCCGATCTTCGATCCGATAATCATGAAATTATGCGAACATACTCCATATTCGATATTACGTATACATTAGGCGGATAATTGGTACTTTGTTATTTAAAAAGCCGTTAACATTACTAAATCCGTAGTGATGGATATCGAGAACGACAAAAATAAAAACAAATTTTTCACATCCGCGATTACGCACGAAGTGCACACGCACGTCCAGTCGCGGCTGCGCGCGATTCCTGGAAAACTCCCATTACGATCGACTTTTCGCCTGAGAAAAACGGAAACTCGACTGAAAAAAAAAGAGAGCTCGGGCGATGCCATTAGCACGCTCGAGCATAAATGCAGCTCGCGTTATAATTGCGTCGAATCTTGTGATTATATCCCAGTGGATTATAAATGTGTACGCCAAGAGGGGAAAATGTCGAGTCGCCTAAATTGCATACAATATGAGTGTTTTATAGTAGTACCGGTTTCTCGCCGTTGGATAAAAAAACAAATTGTTATTTGAATGCTTTACACAAAGCTCTTATCGTATAGAAATGCGATCGTTTGATGTAACACGTGCGGGGGACTAGTTGCCATTACAATACCGGTATTAAGATGTTTTTTTTTCACAATGCGTCGACGTCCGAGTGTACTACAGATGATCTTATATTTATTCCTCACTGGTGTTTATAGTAACGCTACGCAAAGTGTGTCTAGTTCGTGTTATACAAAGTTGAAAAATCCTGAACGTTCAATCTCTCTTTCGCTCTTTACTTTCTGGGACGCGTTGCATCACATACATTCACACTGAACTTTCATTCTTAATTGGGTGAAAAGTTGCAGTCACCTTTATGGGTCCACATGTTTTTTTTCTTTCGGTTTAGCCGGTTTTTTTTCCAGAGAAATTCCGAGTTCAGTTGTTAATTCAAAGTGTCCCATTTTTTTTTTCTGTCGCGAAAACGACCAGCCTTCCGTTTTGTTTGCTTGGTCGATAACCAAAATGAAACTCTTCGCCTTTTTCTTTCTTCGAGTGGAACAAATTTCGAACGAGCGAATTAATAGCACGCGCATATGAAATATGGCGCACGAGCTAAAAAAAAAAAACGGCTAAAGCCGCGGCCGCTATTGTGAGGCGAACGTGAGAAAGTGTCGATCAACGTGGACAAGCAATTAGTGGAGTAAAATCGTTGGATGCTGCAACCATCGTAGAACAGGTCCTTCTATGCATTCTAAGGCGCTTAGGCAAATGTGTCGTGATGCGGCTAGCATTGATGCACAATTCAAAGGAAGAACGGCCCTGCGCACTTGTGTAATTTTTTTTGGCGCAACGTACGAGAATGCATTGTTCGAGGCCGTAATATCACCTTCGCGTGACACTTTTCTCGGAAAATTAGCGTGTGTACAGGGCGCCATTATCCCATGGCTACGGGACTAGAGGTGTCAATAAGAGAGAGAAAGAGGAAGGGAGAAAGACAGAAGAGTCACGATCCCGTATCGTAAAGCATGCTCGCCGCGACTCCCAAGTTGTACATGCATATCCAATCGAAAACTTTCGAAAGGTCGATAGACAGAGGGAGTGTCTCTCCCTCCGCTCGTCCGTGTGTGTGTGTGCGAGAGCACAATGAGATAGTAGCCTAGGGGATACACCGAGGCAAGCGCGAGCGCGCCTGCAGAAAATTGGATCAGCCGTGGCGTGGCGCAGTCAGTCGGTACTTGGCGAACGTAGCCTGCGAGCGCAAGTGTGCTCCGTGTGCTACCAAAGCGCGCGCGCGCGGTTCTTCGGCTCCTCTCTCGTTCTTTCCTCTTCTTCGTTTTTCTTTTAGTTTTCTTTTTTATTTGTGACTTTTGAACATGAGGTGAGTGCTTGCAATTTTTTGTCTTAGTGAATTCAGTGGTGATTAATCGTCTTTCTCGCGTTTCTTTTATTAATTTGTGAATTCACGCGCGCAAGGGAATCGTACGCTGTTTTACAAGGTGTATACATGCGAAAAAAATTGTTACGCCGCGTTATAACTGATGAGCGGTTCGCGCTGTAAGAAATTTTCACCAGATTGTTTGAAAAATGCTTTGCGACGCGATTGATTTTTTCGATGATTTAATTGCTACTAACGTGGTAAACACGATAGCTAGTATAGGCATCATAAATGAATTCCTTTTTTCCGATTTCAGTGACGTTAACTGTGATAAAAACATTGATTGCTTGAACGTTCGTTAGAATTATTCTTTTTCAATCGTCAGGTTCGACAAGCTTGTCCCTTTTACCTATGCATACGTTTTGTTCCCGAAAATGATTTAATACGAATTGACACCCGAGATTTTCAATTTCGAGCTCTATCGTTAGTTAAAACGAGATAAAATCTGAGAAAAATTGAAATATCATTGTGAACTACTGTCCGAGTCATGAGTTCACTAAAATTATTGATCGTAAAAGTCGAAGGAATCGCACGAGCAATATAATTCGGATATGCATCTCCAAAGAAAACATCGGCGCACGCATAGTTGATCGCGCGTGCGTGCCGACGACACAAGCTTGCAGAAAAGAAACTTTCACAATTGTCACTTGCATCCAAAAGTAAAACAAGACCCTAACACGCGATTTCGCCAGTCAACCTGTTTCAAGGCCACGTAACCACATCATTCGAAAGTCCATGACTTTGTAGCTCGCGCGCAAGAGCTATTGATAATTAATGCAAAGAGCGACGAGTTGTAACAGGCTTGCAGTTTGCTTCGATTACCGAAACACGATAAGAGTGGTCGCGTGTGTAATCATGTGTGCATTTGTAATCCTATATACACGTATTCCGGTTGCCTAATGAAATCCAATTTTTCTCTTCTCGCAAGCTCTCCCCGCCTATTTCTTTTTTCTCCTCTTTCCCATAGGCCGAGTTGCGTTGCTCATGTGACTCTATGAAAAGGTAAAAGATCAGATTACCCGGAAAAGGCTTGTACTAATGATCGCGACGCCGCATCGTGGGTACATATGTCGATTGTTCGATTGTCGTGCTACGCTTTCCATTGTCCAGTAAAAATAAAAAAAAAAGACTGCGCGCCGATTCATTGACGACTACGTTGGATAACGTTGCGGCTCGTCGTTTATTTTTTTTCACACTCTTTTGGGTTTTTTTTTTCAATCGTTCGAATTTAAAGGTTTTTTTTCGTAAGGACAGTGGTTAGATATCCGTGATGACCATTATATGCGATAAATTACTAGATAATGACAAGGCCCATTTGGGTAGTTTCTGAAAACTTGGCTAAAGTGGATAAGTAGGGCTTTTTGAGAAAATAAAAAAGTTTTCTAAGTAAGAAGTGAAGGACTGCCGGATTATTGCATTCGGTTCGGGTGGACACTTAGAAGTGCATATCTATTTCAAGAAAAGCTTGAAAATTTTTGTTTTCTATGATTCACTTGTCAATGTAGAAACGATGAATGGTAGAAAAAAAAAACGGGAAATCAACAAGAATAGACTCAGCTACAGACATCTGTATAAATAGAATCCTTATGAAAATTTTGATGATCGTTATTTTTAAGTATTTTTTATAAAAGGGTGCATTAGGCATGCGCGCACAATTAGCGTATTTAATGAAAAGGCGCATCACGTTTATCAGCTTAAAATAGATACACAGCGAGCTGCGCGACGGCCTGGCCAAAAGCATGCGAGTGCTCGAAAGAGAAGCGGCGCATAAGCCATGCGCTTGTCGCGATAATCACGCTGGCGATAAATATTCGCGGTCGATAATCTAGAAAGCGCAGTCAAAGGAGCTCGAGCGCGCGCGTTTCGCTCATGCATAGGGATTCCAGCTGTGTCATTGTCTCTCTCTCTCTCTCTTGCGCTCCCGGCTGTGCGCTTTTAGAAAGGAAAAGCACTGGATTGGACAAATCCAACGTCGCTTCCGATGTCCGCGAGTCGCACGAGCAACGTCACTTTTCATGCAAATTACGCGCATTAGTAGAAAGTAACATTAGCGACGATTTTCCGGACGTAGTAGAGAGTGAGTGAAAGAGAGAGAGAGAGAGAGAGAGACAAAGTACATCGCGAAGAATAATCATTCGAGCAGCCGAAGCGACAACTTCGTGTGTACGCATGGCCAGCTACAGACGTGAATCCGCGTGTGATTCGAAGGGCCGGCCCTCGCCTAAACGCCGCTCAGTCAAAGTCAAACGCTAGCGCCGAGATTTCTTTCTTGATTGTTGACTTCGACGCGTTCGAACGTGTCGCCGTAAAGCGTTAATTACTTTCAGAAACTTTGGGCTCTTGTTCCTGCTGAGCTTGCTGGTGGCATCGACGTGCAGCGCCGACGTCCTGGAGACAATAGCACAGTGGCCGCTGCTCGAGTTCGCTTTCCCCTACGATCCGGCGTTCCTCGATCTCTTTCAACCCGAGAACGTCGTGCCCACGGGCCTGGAAGTCGGCTGGCATCGAATTTTCGTAGCCACGCCGCGATTGAGAGCCGGTGTGCCGGCTACTTTGGGTTTCGTGCCGCGAGACATGCCATTGGGTAGCTCACCGCATTTACAGGCAATTCGCTTAATTTCAGTATAAAAACAGAATTACGCACAATTACGATTTCGAGTATATTGGAAGGAGGCGTATTTTATTACCTCATTGCTCAAATTTTGTCCCGTAAAATTGAATTGTCTCTGACTTTATTTGGCCTGTGAACAAATGCTGCAAAGACTTCCGCGCGAGAATTTAGACGAATAACGTTTTGTGTGTACGCGCGGTGAATAATCATTCATATTTATAATCAAGTAAGTTCATCTACGTTTGTTGTCTTTCGTAACGTGAAATTTATCGTATCATTTTTCAACGTCGAGTCTCTGAATTATACTTCAACTTCAATTCACTTGGCATATGATTAACGGTAAAAGGATATACTTGAGCAGGTTCAAGCGTTGAGTTCTTTTTGCAGGAATTATACAAGTCGAGATAATTGGTTGAGTCACCGAACGCTTTATACGAGGAAAATAAAACCGACCAAATTTCATAAAGAAATGCCGCTCTTGCGACACGAAGTCACACAAAAATAGAACGTACCATCAAGTTTTGTAACGAAAGAGGCGTTGACAAATGATCAATCTCGTGAATGCACAGGCGTACCCGTCGTGGGACTGGCACAGTGCCGGCAAAGGTGACTTTAATTGCTCCAAATTGATCTCGGTGTACCGAGTCCGAGCTGACAGATGCAATCGTCTGTGGGTCCTCGACAGCGGTATCAACACTTCCATCGATGACTTCACGGTGCTTTGTCCACCCAAGATATTGATCTTTGATCTGCAAACCGATCAGCTCGTTCGCATTATCACTTTCCCTCGCGAGGTAAGCTTATATTCAAACGGGCTTGGGCAAGTTGAGTGAGTGGCGTGGTACACGCTTAAGTTTCACTGTTCTTGTGCCGTGCGCTGTAGCAGCAGTTTGCGCACATTATTAACAGCACGAAGATCGTTAGGTTCGATGTTGTAAAGAATTTCAGCCTAATGTCTTCATCGTTGCAATATAGCCCTTGATAATTGATTCTCTTTACATTTAACGTGAGTTTCCATTTGCATGACAGTCATTCAAAATTCTGATCGACGTTTATTATACAGCAAGAATTATTACAGCTTATAGTAAAACGAGTTCTTTATGTGGAATTTTAATTAATGGCACAGGTCGATCGAGGAAAACAACGTAAATCTAATGATCTGTAAATGATTCTTTTCACTTCGCAGAACGTGCGACCGAACTCGCTATTCACGAATCTCGTGATCGACGATACGACGGCGACAACTTGCGACGACGTTTACGTTTACATAACGGACACCACGGGTCCCGGTAAGTTTGCCTCGCCTCGCACTGAGCACGGACAATTTTTTCATTCGACGCGCATTCGATTAATTATGTGTCGACGTTGCAGGACTTGTAGTACTGGAGGGAGCAACAGACAGGAGTTGGCGATTCCTGCATTCGTCGATGTTCCCGAATCCGGATATGGCGCAGTATCAGGTAGAATTATAAACGAAAATTTTGCAATTCAGCTTTTATTCTCGTAGAAACAATGGTTTCACAAGTTGGATAATTGTCTTGCGTTACCATTTGCATCGTGGAAATTTCATGTTACAGAAGTAAATTGTGACGTTATGAGTTGCTTTGATAATTATAAGTTTGTGCCTGATTTGGACGTTGAGTGGTAATATAATCCTAATATTGTCACGTTTCGTTTTAATGAGCGTTCAACTTATCCCGCGCTAAAGTATTCGTAGATGTATGTATATACTTACTCCGTCTATTCTAATAATTACTGTATTGTAACGATTCTGTTGCCCTCGTGCATCGAAATTTCATCGGAAAACTAATCGTTTCAATTGGGGCACTTTTGCTATGTTCGCTACTGTTTAACGAATTCTCTAATCGACGGATTGTTCGAATGTTTCTGTACGAAGCCGCCATAAAGAGATATTATCGCGGGTGTAAAATGATTGCGGCAGTATACGCCGATAAATGATTTTGCGAATGAGACTGAGAGCACGGTCCCCAGCGAGTCGTTGTAGCGAGAGACGAGGAACGGCCGCCCAGTCACTTGCGCGTCAGCATCGCGAAAGTTAACCCACCGACGACAATTACAGATTGGCCGCGACACGTTCGAGCTGTTCGACGGCATAGTCGGAATAGCCTTCTCGCCTCGACTGGGAAGCGTGTATTACCAGCCCTTGGCCACCGATCGCCTCTACAGCGTGCCAGCGTCGGCGCTGAGAGCCGGCCCACCTGCGTTCGGCGACGTGCTCCCGGTCACGCTTATCGGGCGCAAATCCAGCCAGGGCATCGGACTGTCCGTGGATCCACGCGACGATACCATTATCTTCGCGCCTCTCAGCGAGACTGCCGTGGCTGCCTGGCAGCCGCAGACCAACACCCAGAGGTAATTGCTTTCTCCGCGCCGCGCCCGAGCACGCGTTAAGTAAGTGCCGGAGAAAAGCCACACACATCCGTTGTTTTTTACTTATAAAAAGAGACTGCAGAGATTTATTTTCGAAACATAGTTTACCGCATACGGAAATTCAATGGATATTACAATAACTTAACGTCTGCGACGAATAACCGATTGCTTGTCTAATTTTTACTTGGATTGGACACCTCTAATGTTTAATAGTTGATTGGCCACATCGATCAAATATGTTATTGTAACGCCTATAGTTTGTTATTGAGCACTTAAATTCCATGTAATATGTTACACTTTTTCCTTCTAGATTGACAAAGAACTAAAAAGGTGAGATTTTCTGGGAATTGTAGAGCGGCTTCGTGATATATAACATACTATTTACTCCACTGACCATTGTTACGACAGATGTCGTTAATAATGTTAAAGGACAAAAGCACGCGAGTATAAAACAAAATGCGTTAACGTGATTCGCGATGATCGTGTATTGACCATCCAGAATCATTGGTTTTACAATACAATAAACATCGGAGGTCATGCTACGGAAGACATCAATAGCAACCAATTGGAATATTTAAGTTGTCCAAAGTTATGCAACAAAGTTGTCTGTTGTTTTTACTTCTCAGCGCGAACTTGAAATGGAAAACGCAGGTGGACGCTGACGCTGCTCCCGTGAGACATTTTTATAAGCGCTCTAAAATTAATTTTGCTAGAAAGGACTTGACATGGATTATAAGGCTTCCAATGGTTACATTTAAACTTCAATACCGTATTTTCGTATGAAGAGCCTTTGCCCCGTTGGTGACTCCGCAGAGTGGTAGTTCATAGTTCAGACCTTAGTTAAGCTTTTAATTTGTAATTCATTCGGTATGTTACAAATTTTTTTTCATGAAAATAGATACTCGCCGTGGCCGATTATACGAATTTAAAATAGTTATTTTAAAGAGCATTTTTCAAGTGTGAAACTACGAGTTTATAGAACAATATTTCTTGCTATACATTTTAATAGTTGTTTGTTACCTTACGGCAACATTAACACAATAACATTACAGTAAACGAAACCTTTGATATACTGAAGATTTAATGGGTAAGAAATTGAGCGTCGATGTTCTTGTTGGGTTTCAATTTTAGTTATTTTTCTACGTTACCAAAAGAAAAATTATAGAATAATTTCTTTCTAATATTTACGATATTAAACTTACGTAAATGAAAAAGTAAATTTATTTATAAATATCCTTATTTTACAATTACATTATTTATCATAGCAATAAAAGTACTTATTTTCGAATCAGATCGATTGTATCAATGAATTGAAGTCGATCCAACAAGTAATGTATACCACATGTTTTTCAGAATTTTGGCGTACAGTCCGGAGCAACTGCAATTCGCAGCGGAAGTACGATGGGTAGAGCGAGACAGCGGCAACGTCTGGGCGTTATCCACTCGCTTCCAAAAGTTCTTCCAAAAGACGATCAACGCGCGCGACATGAACCTCCGAATCTTAAGGATCCGAGCCGAGGACGTGATTCCTCATACGCCTTACCTGCTGAGACACTACAACGTGCCGTCCCATCTGTCCTTTTACAACCGAACGCTAAGCGGTTTCTAATCATTTCGATGAGCGCGCTTATACGTCCCCTTCGGTACTCCGTTCGAGAAATTGATCGACAAACGAAAGACTGGCTTAATGATAGCAAAATGTTAGCGTTCGGAAGTAGTAGAAAATTAGTTGTCGCACGTGTACAATGAGCCATATCAAAACCACATAGCATGCATTATGTCGCAATTGCCACCTAACGAGCTTCGTTCGCCGACTCGCAGCCGCGCAAGCACCACCATATGCCTGTCCTCTTCGCTTAGACCGAGAGGGAGGGGGGGGGGCATCTTATTTTTATATGATCGCGCATAAGTTTCTTCGTAAGAATCATCACGCGCGAGTGCGAATAACAAATCGATGTTAAGTTCCATTTTCACGGTACATCGTCAGCGGCTGAACAATTTACGTGGCCGATCCTGCGCGCCGCGGCGATCGCTCGCGCGAGCGTTTGGTTGCCATTCGCGCGGGGGCCGTCGAGAGCGTCATTCGCTCTCTATACTTTTGTTACGCAGGCAAAAACGTGAGCAATCTGTTTTATCGCGCTTTTACGCTTTACCTGACAAATGCACCTATCGTTGGATTTTATCTTTTCAATTCAATTGGCTTCACTAATAAAATTGAAGCAGTCTACAAGCTTTCTAATTTTGAATACATAGACGTGGCCAGAATATTTGAGCTATCTTTTATATTTCGTGGTTTTGATTTTCCTAATTGATCATTGATAATTTCATGTATTCTTTTGCTACGGTTTCAAATAATTAAATATTTTTTTTTAATTGTGAGAATTGTAAGAATATATATATGAAAATACAAGATAAATGATGAGAACGGAATATTTCAATAACATTTACAACCTTCTTCGTTTGTACTCTTCCATTTTTTCTAGCAGTGTTCAAATGAATTCTATTGAAAATACACAGATGAACAATGTTTGTATTGTCTAGTCACGTATTTTCAACATTTCTGTACAAGATTTCGTTTTACATTTAACGAGTTGTTGATAAGAAGTAATGCATGCTGTTCACGATAAATTGTGAAAATGTCTATATGCAACGTAGAATTGGAAATCATTGTAAGCTGATGAAATTGCTGTTGTTCTGCTCGTATCGTATCTTTGCATTATCAATTTATTTCTACATTATTCGATTCATCGTGTAAAAAATATATCGCGTTTTATTTAATATTTAATAACAACTGTGAATTCGAAGTTTAGCTTTTGTTCTATAGTATCTGCAGTATTGTTTGATGAAGATAGATTTTCGGTAAAAGAAAATGCTTCAATTAATAATGTAACCCGTAAAATCGTGAAAATGAAAGCAAATACGGAGCCTATTACGACAAAATAATAGGCAAGTGCCGTTGAAATATCCGCTCCTACGCCGAAACATCAGTAATTGCAAAAGAAAGCTAAACTCCTTGGTTAAATTTCCACAGAGTGTTAAATTCACGCTTTTCAGCTGAATATCTCAGAATGTAGAAGAATACAGTAAAGTGCACGACACAGTAGGAGCGAAGGTAAAGCAGTGCAGAGTTACAGGCGCGTGGACGATTTATTGCCGCATTCCAGCGTAAAAACCTACCGTTGTATCAGCGAAAACAGAAAAGAAAGGTCTAACGTCAATCGTTTTTCCGTCGACCTCGCGTAGCGTCGAGCGTATGCACCAGTCAATTTTCAGTGTGGACCCTCATTGTTTCCTTCCTGTTATTCTCGAATAAAAACTCGTTTTTACCGTGTAAAGTAATACGCGATTTTCCCGCCAAGTTTTCTTTTTCTTTTTTTTTTTTCATAACTCGATATTTTTTCTTTATGGTCGGCAAAAATGTAGTTGTGTTCACGATCCGCGAGGCATCGTCAATGACGCAAAGTTGTTTGCTCGTTGCATCACTTGAATTGGCCTAAAAAAAGAAAAAAAAAGAAAAAACTCAGACGAATCCACGTGTGACCTAGTTTTTCGATCTTCCGAGCACCAATTTGTACATTGATAAGTAACTTTACAACGCGCTGTTGGGTTCTTCTATTACCTTACCATTCGCGCTGCGATACCGATATTACTCACATAAATAACAACTCAATAAATGGGAAAAAAACTATAAACGCAGGTGAGTCCATTAGAGATACAAAGATCGAGTATAAAATGCACCTGTAAAAGTCGAACGACCTCATCTCTCGCTCGCATACACGCACGCGCGCTAAGTATCGAAAGGCAAACAATTGCAACAGGTTCGAGGCTTTCGTTAGAACGCGCCTGACCGTTAAAGAAAGAGAGAGAGAGAGAAAAAAAAAAGAAGTCGTACGTTCGCGCGAGCAAAGGGGCTCGCTTCTGCATGGAGAGCTTGGATGCCCAAGTGAAACGGACGTCCAGTTGCGAGGAAGAATCCGACAAGAAAACACGCTTGACTTTGACTTACTTCTGCCCACTCGTAAGTATGTCAATCACAAAATAATTTGCTTGTTTATTGGAGGATCGGTCTGAAAATCAGTCTCCAGAGTTTTATGAAATTGCGTGCCTTTGAGATCAACCTACTTGTCTGCTCGATTGAGTTGTTTGTTGTTTGTTCGCTCTACTTAAAATTTTCAATATAATTTTGTTTAATCTATATAAAAAAATATCTATTTAATGCTCTTTCTCCGTTGAACGTTTCATCATATTTCACAAAACTGCTATGTAATTATGATAGATATATTAAATAGAAGATTTAAATATGCCATAAGAAATCGGCTCATACTAACATAATAATTACAAAGGTGCGATTTAATGATAAGCATCCAGTCACTTTAAAAGAAACGAGATCATTCAACAAGCCATCCTCAAACTCCTTCAATTTTCGACGAAATTGAAAAAAAAATTATTGATCGCAGGCTTCAACAATTTTCTAGCGTTACTTGTAGACGTCAGTTATTTTTTCAAGTACAGAAATTTCGCTTGACAACAATCGCATAAAAAATGAACCGCAGCTTTAGAAAGTAATCCACGCGTGTAGAGCAACCGAAAAAAAACCTGATTGATTTTACAAGTGTCTCGCGCTCAACTGAATTCCGGCCAGAAAAACGAAAATTCCGCACGTGTGCACGCACGTGTAAGCGCGCGAGCGCCTTTTTCCATTGCGCGGAACGCTTGTTTCTTTGTCGAGCGTCGCCGATCGATCGGACACGCGCCAGCGAGATCTGAAATAAGCAGCGGCGCTTGAAGAGGGGACGGATAAAAAGGAAGAAAAAAAAAAGGAACAGACACCAAAGTGTCGCGACACGCCTGCGGAGATGGAAATTGCAACGGGACGCCAGGCAGTGAGCCTTTGACCGTGCTCAGCGACTGGTCTATCTGCACTCGTCGGCAGGCTTTGCCGTCATGTGAAATTTTCGTATTTTTGTGATTACCCATTGACGAATGGTTCGCGTTCTAAGGTATATGCGTATCAAACGCGTCATTCGTGAATTCCGATAATTTGTGATAAATAATCTGAAGTAATCTGAAGAGTTTTACAAAACATTATTCCAATAAACTGAAGTTTGTAAATATACAAATAGCATCTAACAATGCTAGCGTGACGATAAATACGAGAAAAAAGTTTTATCAGATATCTATCGTTTTTTTCTACTCCCACAAAAGTTCGATCGAAAATCAGTGATCTCGCAATCCATTGCGAGCACCTCGGCGAACAATCTCGCTGTAGATTTCTTTCGTTTCGCACGCAAAGCCGGTACGCTGCTACATGGCATAACGACCGTGAAGACTGATCGATAGCTGTCGGAGGGGAAGGGAGGATCCGACCCCGCGGTGAAAGTGCAGCGGAGATTTGCGACACAAAGGAGATCGGCAAGTGTTTTTCGTTAACGCCGGATGCGCAGCTGATTCGCATCTCCTCACTGGGAAGGTGAGATCGGTATTTTTTTGTTTGTTTTTTTCTTTGGAGCGATTTTTCTTTTATCGCTCACTTGGCTATTAATAGTCGTTAGATGTTGATTTTATGATTGGCCACGCGGTTTTCATTTTTCTAAAGATATCACGACTTTAAAAAGCTGATTTACATTTCAAATAAGGAATTTAACATAATCAAATCCTACCCCACGCTAGCTATTGATATTCAAAATAAGATTTTATTTGTTGTTTTTTGAAAACTGTTTTATTAGGAATTTCTCGAGGACTAGTTTGATTACTCAATTATTAAAAATACACATATCGCAAACACTGATACCATTCATTATAAGTTTATCTGTACGATTAGGTGTATTTAACATCACACGTGTTATTAAACAACTGGAATTTCTTTCAATTTCTTTAACAATAATTACGTCAAATTCGAATAATTAGACTGTACATAGTGTCAATTTATGCCGACAAATTTAATAGCCACAATGATTTTCAATTAATGCAATTCACGCTTTCTAATTATAACGCGGAGATAAGTCATCAATTTTACGGTTGCATTACTAGCTTAAACTTTAGTCAATAAATAAACAGTATAAGTTAAAATGTACAGCGTTAAACGTCATGTGTTTAAAACTTCAATAAGTACTAATGCAATTCCTACCATCAGAATCAAGTTCCTCATCCGTATTACATTGACATACCCTTTTTAATTCATTCATTCTCGAAGATTTTGCGTTAAATTTGGGTTTCACAAAGCAATAACGTTTGCAGCCACCGTTGTTATAAGCACAAGGATGATTACTGTTAATAATTTGAGATTCTTTACTGAATACCGTCGCTCCGCGAATCTCTTGGGATTCATATCCGAACGTTGGCAATACATGAAGAATTTCTAGACCGGTTTTTTTGTTGATACGCCAAATACTCGTGAGATTGCTTATGTAAATATAATTACCATAAATGTTCATCATTATTGGCTTTATGACATTCGACACGTCGATGGTTTGCAAATTCAAACCATCGAAATCGGCGCTATGCACATTTTTCTTACTTTCATCGAGCCAAAATAAACGATCTTCTTCATAATCTATTGTTAAGCTATTTTCAATATCACTAATTGACACATTTTGAGTCAAAATTATTTGTTTCGTTCCATCCATGCAAGCTCTAATTGCATCAGTATTTGTACTGATTTTACTCGCCTAAAAAGGTTCACCAACGTTACGAATATAAAGCCACGATTTGGGTGCACAGCTAATGATTTCGGAATCTTCGATCCGTTGATTGTAAAAGCAACATATGAAGCAGTTGAACGATCATATGGTTCAATGCTACGAATCTCGATGGAAAAATAGTTCTCATAGATTGACCTAATGTAATAAACGTTTCCTGTTATCCAATCGATAGCAGGATTAATTACAATATCATTAGAATTGCCACTAATAAAAACTTGCCGACTACCAGGCTTGAGATTTATTTGATTGCTGCTGTAATCATCACTGAAAACTAATTCATGATGACGTATATCGAAATCAAAGTGAAATATTCGAGATCTCAATTGCAGAGAAACATTAAGTTTAATAGGTAAAAGTGCCGCAGTAAAAGTATTTTTTGAAAAGTCTAACAATCGACCTTTAACGAAGTCTCCTTGCACATACAATAGAAATTTATCGATCGCTTCGCAATTCTCTGAGTCATTTTTTAACTGCCAACCTACATTACAAACGCATCGCGGTTTATTATTAGAATTGACGCACATGTGTTCACAATGTCTGATACTCTCGCATGGATTTGACACTTGCACTTCATTGAAGTTGTACGTTTTTATTTCGATTACATTGTCGTCGAACACTGCACTCGATTTCTCCTGGCAAACACCGTTTATTATTTTGCACAACCACAGAGTAGATTTTTCGTAATCATTCGATGATGGATTTAACCAAAATAGGTTGTTGCGTGAAACTGTCAAGCTAATAACGGCTTTGTTGATTGTCTCCACGACAATCAAATTTTGTCCTGCATAATCGACGCTTTGAATGTCATGTTTCGTGGCCCAATAAATTCTTTTCTCACTTAGGTCAATCTGAAACGTGGACATATCATTTCTTTCAATAATAGTTTTTGGTAAAGTCCCATCCAAGTTAGACTTTAAAATTAAAAAAAAAATGAAATATAGTGTTGGATTAAAAAAGAGCGTGAAAAAAATAAAAAATACACATTACCGATGATCTTTGCCTTATAAATAAACATCCTTGTATTGGGTCAACCGCAATGTCTTTGGGTTGATAAAGATCTATAGAAATAATATTGTAATACGCATTCCGAATATCAAAAAAATTGATTTTTCCAGCCAATCCGTCGAGTACATAAACCTTTTCGTGAACGTAATCCACTGTAATTTTGTTTGCATACCATGTTCCTGGTTGCGTCAGATCATCATATTTTCGTGAATACGATGTGATGGGTTCTCCAACAACTGTACTGCCAAAGTAGATGTTTTTTTTTTGATAAAAATCATGCGAATGGAAGGTCGTTGTCCAATTTTTAATCACATACATCGAATTATCGCTGTCGATGTCTTTAGCCCATAGCGTTGAGCTGTTTATATTAACGACGAGTGCATTTATGTATGTTAGTGCAATTTCGTTATCTGTATTCATTGGTGGATCTGGCGATCGGTTATTACCAATTAAACCTAGAAATAATTGCATAAATGCATAAAAGATTTAATTCTGGTATCGAATGTATGTCAAGAAGTATGCTGCGAGATATCGGTGAACAGTTACGACACTATATCGAAATTCTAACAATAAGTAAGTTCGTTACATTTACTTAAAGTAACGACGTTACTTGTAACATTTCTGTCGATTATCTTTAAGGTAACGACGTATTATTGTTAAAATTTTGTTCAGGAGCAATGTTATTGCAAGTCAATTCGCTACAAAGATTAACGAAGACACTTTGGAAACTAAATGTGACGCCGTTACAAAAGTCGTAACGAAATATGTAACGGTACTTAAAGTCCAGAGTTGTCCACCTCAACTACAAGAGCATCCAAATTTGTAGATTACTCATTACGAAGAAGACAATGACCGCAATCAAAACTAATAGTAAAACTGGAATCCCACCGCTGACGATGTAAAGTCTCTTTGTAATTTTCATTCTTTACGTTTTATTTTGAGTAATATTGTAAAATCCTTACAATGTCAGAAACCAAATTTTTTTTTATTTAAAAATGACACGTTTTGTTTTTGTACGTTATGAAAAGAAAACACTTTACTAAATTAACAACACTGAAACCTATTCGTTAGTGTGAGTAATACTACGATTCAGCGACATGACGTGATTTATCGATCTGAATTGATAAGAATTATCTCGACATATATCTATCTATATGTTGCCAGATAAACTAATATAGCATTAATGTAGAATTATGTGCCACGTGTATTATATGTGCTAGTAGTTTACCTAATTTAAATTAGCATGAATTGATTACAACATTTATTTTCCTATAAACTGTCATTGAACTTATCGTAGACACAATTTCTATGGGTTATCGTGAAACCCACCTACGACCTCCGATAACTTTATCGGCGCGTCGACGTTCTTTTCTCGAATGAGAGTGCATATAAAAATTGAGCAAACTAATAATTATCCGCGCCTTTATTTATCGTAAGCGCATTGAATGTCGGCACTTCCATAGCCGACGGGCAATCGTAAAAGATTTACCTAGAAACTCAATAAATCTTTTACTTACATAGTCAAACAATGCTGTTTCCATTCAAGACACGTGTTTGCTTGAGAATGTTGTTACTGAAATAATGAAAGGTCAGGCAGTTGAAAATGAAAAGCATCGATGAGTTGGTATACAAGTGGTACTGCTAATGGTGATATTTTGCAACGATATATTGCAACGACTGAATAAGAGAATTTAATAAAATAATAAAGTGTGTTTTTTTGAGAGAGCCTCCTAGATTTTATTTCGGTTACACAATTAATTATCAAACCTTGGTAATGGAGCTCTGAAATCGCACCTAACACTCTATATTTCAAAATATATTCGTCGAAACAATGCTTCAAAAGAAGTTTCATAGACGCAAAAAAATAACTTGCCCAATCTGTGTCGTGAATAAAACATCGAATTCTCAAGAGATTCGTGAGCAGATTTATGTGTTGAAAAAGAAAGAAAAAGGGCTAAAAGATAACAGATACCACTCAATTGCCCGATTCGCTTGTATATACGTGTAGCACCGTTCATTATTCTGTCCTCGTAAATCTCTAACGATCGGTATTTTGCGTGGCACGGATTTGAGATGCACGCGTTCCTGCACCACGTGGTCAAATTCCTTTTTGATGATTGCAGTGCAGCGAGAGTGGTGAAAGAGAGCCAGCTCGGCGAGCTCGTTGGTGTAGTGCACCATACGACGCTCGGTTCTCGGCTGGATCACTTGCGCGGAGGCTGTGCGCATGTGAGGAAACGGATATTCGTTCGATGAGCTTGGAGGTCAAGTGCAAACAATTGGACGTACTATTCGACGTCTTGTCTTTGTTGGGGTAAGAAATCGAGTCTCTTTTTTTAAATATAATGATTAGTTATTTCGTGAGCATTTCATTTTTTCATTATTTCAATATATCCATTTTTTTCTACAATTATTTAAAAATGTTCCAATACTTTTGTAAATTTTTAAGACGAGCATGATAATCAATTTCAAGTATTATGTGTTCGAAAATTTTAAACCTATACCAGCATGACCAGCTTCAACTTTTTTTATTTGAACGCAGTATACTTTATATGAATTCAGAATCAGGGATACAGATTGAATTTAAATTCTATTTACAACTATTCGTTGGAGAAGATAATGTACAATCCATATATAATCACGAAAGAAGTCACCGAAAAAGCCAATATTATTGATGAACAGTACCAGAATGTATTGTACCGTTTGCTTTACCTTGTGTTATTTTTTTGTAACATTAAATGCGATATTATAATTTTTTTACAAAAGTTTTAAGCTTATTAAAAAAAATTTGTTTTCTCTAATGAAATCAATATCGATAACAAAGAACAGGTATTTTATCCCTTATATAGTCATTGAAATTTAGGATGAAATTAAATAATATACTATCAATACTTAGCAAAAGAGTCTTTGATTAATTATCTGACTCGTTAGGACACCTTACCAAACATTTCGTTTATCCTTCATTTAATTGAAGCTCATATAATAATGCTATAGGTGAAGATGGACAAACGGCAACTGCATCAAATATGCTGCTGTTTATTGTTGCTAATAGCGACGACAAAGTGTTACAATGAAGATGATGCTGGAAAGAAAGTTTTAAAAGGCGTGTACTCATGGAAAGTTTTAGAGTTCAAGTTCGCAACTAATCGTGACAAAGAATTGGCTATTGGCAGTGGCTATTACAAGCCTGGCGCGTCTATTCCTATCGACGTTGACGTGTATTATGGTAATTATATATTCTTTGTATAACGAGTGGAACTTTTTTTTGTAGAATGGCATTGATTAATACTAGTTTGTTCGCTATCGCCGATCAATGATTCAAGGAAAATGTACTGATAAGCGCATAATTTTTCATTTGTTCGTTTGATAATTTAATTCGGCAACTAAAGGTTGTTGAAATTATTGTTCTCGTTACGATATCTCAAATAGATTTTTTTAAATATGAAGTGCAGGTTCGCGTTTACTTTTCGATGAAAGCTTTTCAAGATTTTTTTTATTCGAACAAAATAAAATAAATCATTGTAAACGTATAAATTTATTTCGAAAATTGTGATACAATAAAATTATACTTGACAAATTAGTTTTTAAAGAAAACTTTCTTTTACTGTTATAGGTACTAACGATCGTAAAGTATTTGTAACGATGCCTCGATTGGAACGGGGAGTTCCAATGACTGTTGGTTACGTTTCCGACATAATTTCAGAATCCGGTAATCCTTTGATAGCTCCTTATCCCAACTGGGAATGGAATAAGCTGGATAACGATTGCGATGCCATAATTAGTGTCTATCGAATACAGGTAAGTTGGTTATTTCCACAAAAGAAGTCATAAATATGTACCGACACTTTTGCTGAAGACTTTTGAAATAATTTTTGAAATTTGTGTCAAGTGACGTAATCTATTGAATCTTCTGAAAAATTAACATAATTATTTTCATAGACACAGGAAAATACAATTAAAGTAATACAGGCCAATCGTTAATTTGTCCAGGTTGACGAGTGCGATCGAATATGGATCCTAGATACCGGCGTAATAGGCGAGGAGAGAGTCTGTCCTCCCCAGATTCTCTCATTTTCTCTGCAAACAAACAAGCTACTAAGCCGATATCGTTTTCCACGCAACCAGTACAAGGAACATTCTCTTTTCGTCACACCGATGGTTGATGTGAGATCACTGGACAACCACTGTCGCGATACTTTCGTATACATCGCGGACGTCACGGTGTTTTCCCTCGTGGTCTACGACCATCAAAACGTGCGCTCGTGGCACATTTACAACAACCTGTTCTATCCGTATCCGCCCTATGGGACGTTCGAGATAAAAAAGGAAGTTTTCGATTTAATGGATGGTATTTTGGGATTGGCCCTGAGTCCGCTCAGATGGCACGAGGATCGGATATTGTACTTTCATTCGTTGGCTAGCAGGATCGAGTCTTACGTTCCAACGTCTGTCATTCGGTAATCATCCCTAAATTCTTTTCCTAAGCAAAATATGACAAATGACGATTTTCATCTCGTAATATTTTTCAGAAATTTTACGCTTTTCAACAACGCCCCTTATGCAGCGCCAAGATCGTTCAAAGCTTTTGACTTGGAGAGATCATCACAGTCCGCGGCCGAGACGATGGATCGCGATGGTGTTCTATTTTTCGGCCTCATGAGTGATTTGGCGATCGGCTGTTGGAATAGCAAACACTTTCCCGAGTTCGGCGGGCGAAATATTGAGACACTCATCATTGACGAAGATACTCTGCAATTCGCTTCTGGTCTCAAGGTTAGTGTGCCTGCATTGTTTACTTCGTTTATTGATGAATAGAAGGTGATACGGGTTGAATAACAGATTCATTTGCGTAAGAATGAATGTGTGTCACGTATTAAAACATTAAGTCGTTTCAGAAAAATCATTTGCTTAAAAGTCAATTCCCAGAGTCGTTACTTCAATTTATGACAATATACGTGTTATTTCAATTTGAGCATGTGCCAAGCTATTGAAATCAAATCTATTTATGTAATGTGGCTAACATTAATTTTACGGTATGATCTGCTCCGCTGAAAAATCTATGATTACTATGATTATCATTGAAAATATCTTTTGTGCGTTCTGAAAACCAGGTGAAAAGCAGCAAAACGAATCGTCAAGAAATATGGGTATCGACAGCGGCGTTTCAACGTTACATGAGTGGCACATTACACTCGAACGAGACGAATTTCCGTATCCAAGCAGCTTTCGTCGACGAATTGGTACGCGGTACCAAATGCGACGTGCGTGCCTTAGACAATTACAGCCAAAGTAGCAGTAATCGTTTGTCATCGTCGCCGCGGCCAACCAAATGAAGGTCGTGGTACCGCGGGAAGAAAAAGTGGCGCAAACCTTCGTATTACTATGATCTGTTTTTCAACAGCGACAGTAATGATCGTTTCACGGACAAGTTTATTAGTGAGGAGCGCGTCGGTCAGCAACAATGGCCGCCGTCGTCATCGTACGACTTCTCGCGGTACCGACATCAATTTTATTCTTACGACCATTTCCGATCTCATCCCTATAATTATAATTCTACCAGATCAGTTCGACCGGCTAGTTATGGTTTTCACATTGATCATGGTTGACATCTGCCAAAACGTAATAGTTTATAATCAGTTACGGCTTTAATGCTTGTATTTATGGAATTTTTTGCTCTTCGTTACAGTCGTGAGTCTTTCCTTGATATCTAGAGAGATAGGAAACACTCTGCTTTCCGTTATTGATTGTACAATAATAAATCGGTAATCGCGACAGTTTATGTATTTAATAACTTTTACTTTTTTATAACATATTTTCGCCTATAAGATTCATGCGTATGGAGTGTCTAACTTTGTGTAAATAAGATTGTCACTTTCCTTCAGATGATGTAAGTTAGTAAGCAAAGACAATAGAATAACGAGTACATATATATACATATATACATATATATATATATATATATAATTTATCGTATAATGTATACAAGTGCGAATCAAATGTATTCAAGTGTTGTTAACGCGTCGATTACTTTTTTCTATAAAAGAGAATATACTACAAATAGATTTAATACCCATTTCAAAGATTTTATTATTCTAATTTGACTTTACTGAGTAACTGGTTTCCTTATATATTAATTTCTTGAGAAAAAAAGTAGTTTGTTATGCCATTAAATAGATAAACGACCATTTCAAAGAAAAATTACATAGTTGTTCAACGTGGAGGTTGAAAAATGATTCAAATTTCTGATGCCTCCATATTTCGTAAGTCATAAAATGTGCATCACAATTCAAAAGCCTGCAACTAGAAAAATAATATATTTAATTT
Source organism: Phymastichus coffea (assembly GCF_024137745.1). Classification (NCBI taxonomy): domain Eukaryota; kingdom Metazoa; phylum Arthropoda; class Insecta; order Hymenoptera; family Eulophidae; genus Phymastichus; species Phymastichus coffea. The sequence continues at coordinate 127,961 of NW_026707023.1, read as the reverse complement.
TTTCCAGGAGACAGTGGCTATTGATAAAAAGACGTCTGCAATATGTAAATGATGTCAAAGTATAATAACCAAGGCCATTGAAAATCATAAAGTAGTCTTGTCAAGGAAAAATTTGCGAAGAACTGTGGGCACTGACCAATAAAATGCTTAAAGTGTTGAATGGATTACGCAATTGCCATGAAATCAACTTCCGAGTTTTAATGAGTCCGGTCGATGATCTCATTACTGGCATAAATTGTGAAATGTCTCACTCAGCAAAAGAGATGCTTGTATAAATCTTAGCGCAAGAGAGGAAGAAGATGCAAAGTAATAAAATAATGCGAATGAATCATAAAATGTATTGCTATCGTTATTAGACCTTTGCTAATGATTTAAGGAATGCCCACAAAGAACAAACTAATTGGAGAATACATGAATTAAATGACTGCAGGATAAACATAATTGTCGTTGATGTGAATAAATCATTCATTTACTGTATTAAGACTTTAATTTACTATATTAAGTTGCAAAGCAAACGATAAGATAATTATCATAAAAAATGGAAACAGTCGCACGTGTCAAAGTCATTTCCTCTAAAATGATTTTATTATCGGCTAACGTAGAGCATCACCACCACTTCCTGTAATTTTAACAATATTCAAATTTCATATGTATAATCAAGGAAAATTTATTTATATTTTTCATGAAAGTATATTTTCATGGAATACAGTACCTTTTAATTAGGAAAAATGCTTTCATCTTGTGTACGTATCATACCACAGTATGAAGGCAATTTTAGAAATACATATAGCAATTTCAAAAGCAAAATGCACAAATAAATCAATAATAAAATCAACGAAAGCTAGTGCGTTAAAATTTCTCTACCGACTTAACTCAATTTTATTATCTAAAGTTGAGTTCAAGTCGCTCGAAAAATTTAAACATGTGATTGTAAATGCACCTTTGAAAGTTGCGAATATATATATATATATATATATATATATATATAATTATATTTATCGGCGAATGAGTTTTTAAGGATATTTTAGGAGGAAATTGATTGAATTCATTTCAATAAAAATGTATTTTCAATCGGTTATTCCATTTATTGATAAAGTATTCGACGATAAAATGCTTAAAGTTTTAGAACGTAATTATTGAAACTAATGGGTGACTTCGGAAAATATTTATTTTCGTAGCTAATTATTGACGAATAATGAATTAATCGCCCAATTTTACACGAATATTCGATATTGTTCCTTAAATGTCACAGTACGTCGTTGTGCCTCATTAAGACTCTTATCAATCGGCGAGGATAGACCTTGGAAAAAATGCTACGTACATACATTATTCTCGCTAACGATGTGTAGGTAACGTGGTATTTATCTTCTCGCTTACTCTTAATTTGTATTTGTGCAGCCACTCAAAACTCAAACATTCGTATCAGTACAAATATACGCGCAAGTGTCGCGCGGACTTTAAAGCTCTGAAAACTCATACCCGTGTGTATTTCAAGATTTCACGCTTTAGTTAGAAGTTGGCAGCAACGAATTTCGCTTTACGCACGTCGACTCGTCACTGACATTTGTAGGGAAATACTCGCTAGTAATGCGGTTCGTGTTGTGCATTTTTGCACTTGTAGGTGTAGCTAGCGCCTACTATAATTCAGTACATCAGTATTCTCCATTGACCACCGAATATGAGTGGACATATTTTGATTACTTGTGGGATTCTCAACATGAAAAAATTCATTACGTCAGGTGGGGCCTGTATAATTATACAAAAATGACGCCTATTGATGTCGAACGATCAATCGGTAAATATAACGTTTAAATTTTTTTTTCTTTTCATATTAAAAATAAATTGTACGAAATTTAAGTTTACTGTTAGCCAGTAAATTTTTTGAATTTGAAAGACAAATAATTACTCTTCGTAAGTTTGTCAATCAATAAATCATTGTCAGTAATTACCTTAATAGTTAGATAAAAACACAAATTATCAATGTTGAGTTTTCAGCACTCAAATTTATTTATACCGAAAGATAAATTTGTTCAACAGTATAATAATATAATAAGCCTTGAAAAATAAGATGAAATAAGTTGATTAATAATACGAGTATAGTTGTACTACTCAGAAGTTAATATCTATTTTTCACATTAAATTCGGTTTTTAAATTTACTTTATTCTCTGTATAATTACTGAACCGCATCCAATTGAATAAATATTAATGTCAGAGTTGTGGTCAGAACTGGTATAGTTTTCCTCATTCCTTTTATTACGCGTTATATAATTAATGTTGTATTTTATTTTAATACTCTCTCAAAGAGGCTACTGTTTTAAAAAACCCCATTCCACATTTGCAAAAATTTACGCAAGTATATATTAATATATCAGGTATCAAATTATTTCAAAAGAATTTTTTCGAAAGATTATTATGCGGATTTTGAAAAAATGTATAAGGTAAAAAAACAGTAGTGTAAATAATTTTCGACATTTCTTTTAAACCATGTTTATAATTGTACGTTGTCAATAATTTATATAATTTTCATATTGTAAAGATAGACAGGATACGATAAGTGCTTTTAGTGTTCTTATAAAATACATGAAGTATAACTTCGTATCGATTCAACGCCAAGTTGAACATTTATATAATTTATAAAGTTAATAGTAACGATCAACGTAATTAACTGAATATTGTACATATTAATTCGTTAGCTGCTCTTTATACAATTAAATTGCGAATTAACAGATGGGCGGACATTCGTGACGATCATAAGAACAGCAGGAGTTCCAGCTACACTACACACAGTATCTAATCAAAAAGGTGAATCTGGTCCTCTTTTGAAACCTTATCCAGATTGGTCATGGTACTCTAATCTTCAGTGCGACAAAATTATAAATGTCTACAGAGTTGCGGTTAGTTATTTTATGCGTAATATCGGAACATCGATTATAATAAAAAATGTTAGTAATAATTTTGTTGTACATTGATTACGTCTAACAGATTGACGAGTGCAACCGAATGTGGGTACTAGATACCGGAACTATCGACGACTCATACCCTTGCCCTGCAAAATTGTTAGTTTTCAATCTTTACAACGATCAGCTCCTTTTTACCCATGAGATTCCCAACCATGTTGCTCGAAACAAAAACGGCGAGGGATTGCTTATTACACCTATTGTTGAGACCTTCGGATTCAGATGCGCCAACTCTACTGTAAGACTTAGCTCGCATTAAACAAAAGTATTCAAGAGTCTAATAGAACTATTTGCTGCATTTATGTAGGTATACATGGCTGACACAACAGGCTACGGTATGGTGATCTACAATGGTCAAAGAACGTATCGTCTCGAGGCTGAGGAATTCCGCGCGGAGATCAAGTATTCGAATTTCACGATAGCTGACGAAAGTTTCTTCCTTCCGGACGGTCTTTTTGGAATGGCGCTGACACCTCTACTGCAAAATACCAGAGAGAGATTCCTGGCCTTCAGGCCATTGGCGTCCACATCGCTGTACGGTGCCAGTACAGAGGTACTGAAGCGCAGCACACAGGGCAATACAATTCGATACTTGAAAGGCCACCATGTACTTCCCAATCAAGCTACTGCTATGGCTTTCTCGTCAGGGGGAACTTTGTTTTATGCGTTAACTGGTGAGACGGCTATTGGATGCTGGAATGCTGATAAACCCTTGGAACCGAGATTCTTTGTAAGTGCAGGCTTAGCTTCAGAATTAAAGATTTTAGAGTTGCGATTTACTGTAAATCTTCTGTACTCGTGTGAAAATTATGCCTAATTACTTATCATTGTCATACGATACTCATTTTTCTTCGTTTATTAACCATCATATTCATAAAAAAATTTTTTTACAGAAAGTGGCAATTCGAGATCCCACGCGTCTACAATTTGCTAGTGGACTCAAAGTTATTAAAAATCCATTAAACCCGACGCACGGCGAATACTTACTCGTGATGACGAATCGCCTACAGAAAATTTACTCTGGGACAATCAATTTCAAAGAAATCAATTTCCGTATTACTAAAGCTGTTGTCAAAGACGTCATAAGTGGAACTGTATGCGACAGATATTAAGAAAACATTTCAAGATATTGCAAAATTGTAAAAAATCAAGTTTTCATAAATTTATCATTCGTACGAAAATGAAAGACTTATGATATATTTAATCGATCTGTTATCCCTTCTTTATCGAATATACTTCATTTCCTAAAGGGTTACTATAAGAGACGGTTCTAAGGAAGAAACTCTATTATTTATTGTTCTTATAAAGGTAGAAAGAATGTCATCCCAATACATTTCACTAATAAAAATTGTTTTAAACGACCAAAATCTGGCGATGCGGTGATGCACTCATTTTTGTTGAGCCTCGGTAGTTGGACCGAGACGTAGAAATCGAGCAGCGAGTAATTGATACAGAGTAAGTCATTTTATTTTTATTAACGCATACAAGGAACTTTGATGAAGTCGATATTACTGACACAGGTTTTTGTCCGCGAAATTAAAAATCGCCCTAAAAAGTCTTTCGCAAAAGCTCAAAACGAAACGTATGAATATCTGTACGTTTTTGGATTTCAATATTAATTTGTTACGTCACTCCTTGTTCCAGATAACTAGGTTTTTGTTCGAATTTATTTTTCGAATTAGATTTAAAGTCAAAGTGTTTTCTAATGAAGGAGTTGAAAATTACGAAAGTCCAGTAGAGTTATCATACAACCAACTAGGTTATTAATCCAAATCCAATCAATTTAAAGGGATACCCGTCGAGTCGCCAAAAGATGTTTTAGCAGAATTGAGCTAAGGGGAGTCAAATCGTTCTTGAGTGTGAGAAAAAGAGAAAGAGAGAGAGAGAGAGAGAGCTATGCCGGAAATTACCGACAATAGAGCAGGAGGCGTGAGAGATTATGGGGGATCCGCCCCTCCGAAAATACCGGGAGCGGGATTGAAGTGGCTCTTGGCGTCAGTCCCTTACCTTCGTTGATATTCATTGCGTTAGAATTTAGGTTAGTTTTACATCAGATTCGAAATAATCATTTGCTTTTTTGATTGATTATTGCTTGATACTTATTTAATTGTCTGTCCTACTTAAATATTTCATAAGCTGGGGGCTCGTTGATGTTCAGGGCCATCAATTTTTCAATGTTTGATTCCCCCGGGTATACGATAAACAGATTATAAATGTGCTGCGGGCGTATGAGAAAACGTACTTGAGTCAAGGACGTCCTGCAGAAAGTAGATCAATCGATGCGAGGCAAGTTGAGGGATCTCGTCAACGATTACGATCGTCCGAAGACGAGGATGAAGTCACGAATCAGTGTGTGTATTTATTGGTTACGCGCTAGTAAATAAAGTCACCAAAAAGAGGCGACGTCGTTCATTGAGGATTCCTAAGACGCGTCTGAGAGTTTAGTGATTTATATATTGGACTTGTTTTACGTTTCGATTGACGAGGAAAGCCAAAAATATTCGTCATTCGCCACTCCGTGGATGCAATACGTACTCGCAAAAGCAACAATTAGACGTTGTAACTTTCCGGTAATTTCCCAATTGTAAGGGATGAGCAGAGGCAGAAATAACGAGGATGGATATTTTTGAAGTCTATTATATTTATATTTTCTGACACCACCGTCGTATGACGTCAAAGAGAGATCGCTGGCTTACAGGCCGATCGTGCCCAGATCACTGTACCTTTCTAGTACGAATATGTTAAGACACACCACGAATGGTAGTGAGATCAAGTACTTAAAAGGTCGTTACCGTACTGGGTAACGATGTGTTACCCAGTCAAGCATCCACAGTGACTTTCTTGTCAGATGGAACTCTAGTTTATGGACTGACTAGTAAGATGGCTGCCTGATGCTGGAATATTAACAAACCCATGCAAGCAAAATATTTTGTAAGTGCACTAATTGTGAGCTTGTGAATCGAACTTTTTAATATAAATAGTAAATTTTATCAATTGAAGCCAGATTAACTAACTCGAGGGATAAAAAGCAGTTTTTCTCAATTAGTAACATAAGTTATACAAGTCAAGCTTTTAATTAATAATATAATCGTAGTATTTTCATATAAAATGGAAAATATTTTTTTTCAAATGTTATTTATCATCTAAAATATGTATTTGTAGGAAATAGTAATTACTAGTTCCGTATGTCTTCAATTTGTCAATTATTAAGAATACGGAGAACGATGAATATTTACTTATAATGATAAATCGTGTACAAAATGTCGTCGTTGGCACATTAAACTTTGACGAGACCCATTTTCCTAAGGCGGCTGTCAGAGACGTCATTAAAAAACAGTCTGCGAGAAACATAACAAAGTTATATAGATATTATATTAATTGAAAAATCTAATCTTAAATACTTCATTAGATATACTTTTTCTTTAAAGGATGAAAAAGTAGCTGTAATGGGAATAAAGAATGTTCCACAAACTTTAACACTCTACAATGTTAATTTGCCTCGATTAACTCACCATCATAGTATTTTATATACATTATCATAGAACATATATCTTATTTAACCAAAGGAGCTTGTAATGTCATGATTATTTAAATTTCTTATAATTTTACATTATAAAATCGATTAGGCACTTAGATTTCACATGATAAATTCTTCTTCTTCTCTTTTCGGTCGCCCTGTGGATAGGTGTATCTGTACCTCTGCGGAATACAATGTTGGACAATATTAATCTGTATTATGCATAATCTTGCAAATGTCTGCATTCAATAAATATAAATACAAATAATATCTAAGTCAGTTAATCCGGTGAAACCTTATCTCTTGATATGGGAAAACCACTATTCGAAAGTTCATTCATTGTGCCTCGATCTCATTGTCGAGATCAGCAGCTCAAAGGCAACCGTCTTCAAACTTAATTTCAAGACCAAATCCATGATGTGGAGCCGCGATGCACCACAACGTTCTTTGTAATAGTATAGCTACGGCTACCTGATAAGAGGCGGAAGAGTTTGAAAAAGGCGACGCCTACTGTCATCGCGGGCCTCGGACAGGTCACATGAAAGAGGAAAGACGCGGGAGTGGGAAAATATCGGTGGTTGACTCTCTCAGTAGTAATCAAGCAGACCGTTTCCAGTCCCCATCAGAGCAAGTTGTCAATTTTTTATTCCATTTGACAATATCAAATCTATTCTTTCAAAAGTGTTTTAATGCAGTGAAGAAAAAATAGAAGAATATATAAAAGTACAAAAAAATTCCAATCGAATTAAAAAATAATTCATTTCAAAATCACATAAATGCCAAGTTCTAGGGCACATATAAAAAAGCAAAAAATTTGAAATTTAAAAAAGCGAATAAATTTGTTATTAAATCTCCCATATCAACAAATAAAATGCTACGTAGATTTTAAAGTGAAACACACACGTCCGGTTAAAGCAGATCCTCTTATAATCTCCTTATTTCCATTATTTCTCCATATAAAAAAATTATGGATGCCACGTTGAAGTATTTTATTCGTGATCTGACTGGCTGAGATATGGTCACGTGATGTACTATTATATGGAGGCAAATGGGCGTATGTGGCAATTTCGTGATCCACCCATGTTCTCTAGATGGTGTAGGCCACCCGCAAGTAGTAGGAAATTAGCTTATTGAATATATAAACCTGCATATAGGTAGCGGCCCGAAAACTCTGAGCGTATGAGGTAGGTCTTACCAGCCATCGAGTTTCACTGATGAGTGCAGCCGGTAACACCGGGACGAAATGCTTCTGTCTTACCAACCTCGTTCTTCTTCCTCACGAGTGTTGAGCCTAAGCTTACACTCGTAAAACTTTTGATCTCTCGTTCCGTTCCACATTGCAGCTCCCTCCCCAGACGAACCGAACTAAACAGCCAAATACATATGGTTTTGAGTTGAAATATTTAGTAGTAAAAAATCAATTTATCCCAATGTTTAATAGTAATTAGTGAAAAAGAACTAAAAGATTATTTACAGCACTTTTCGATGTAATAAATCGTTAATTTGGAATACGCGGAGCTGTTTTACTAATACGCATTTTTCCGCTGTGATATGCGTTTTGTAAAAAAATTGAAAAACCCGATAGTAACTAAAAAGAAACGTACAAATATCAGGTGATAACGATTATAGAAAAAATTACGAAAAAAAGATAGCTATTCTTAGACTAAACATATGTGTCCAGTTTAAACAATACATCTTTCAAATTGTACAAATGACCGGTGCTAGTGCACCCATTGAAAAATAATGAAAGAGCAAGAAAAAGTAGCAAGAAAAAATGACTTTATAAGCTTCTCATTCATTCGAATTCTGTTACTTTTGCGAATTTCACTTTTAAAAGAATCCAGATGTATCAATATCTATCTATCGCACCAGTGTACAGAAAACGATTGAAAAATGAAAACGATTAATAATTCAACGGCGAAGATTACATCGTTATTTTTCATGGTTTTGTTTTGATAAACCCGATCGGTAGTATCGTATAAAACGTGTTCTAGCGTTCATGTTCAGTTCATTAACGCATCGCAAGCTCTTGAGCTCACAGATTCTGTGCAAAGAGAATTCACTACATTCAAAAATGCGATTGACATTTGCAATTCTGCTCTTTACCAGCGCCACGCTTGCATCAAGTAAATTGAAAACTATTTATGAGTGGAAATATATTGATTATATGTGGGAATCACCAGCTCAGAAAGAAAGATATTTACAGAATGGTGAATATGATTACACGAACATTGTGCCGATAGACGTAGATAAAGCAAGGGGTACGTAAAAGAAACGAAATCAATACTTTTTTACTACGTGGCCCATTATTTTATTCTCTATAATGTACAGATGGTCGCGTTTTCGTCACTGTCATTAGAAATCGTGGTGTGCCAGCAAGTTTGGGCGTAGTTACCGATCGAATTGGTCCATCTGGCCCACTTTTGAAACCTTATCCTAATTGGTATTGGTATAAAAAAGGTCATTGCGATGGCATCACTAGTGTCTACAGAGTAGCCGTAAGATTTACCAGACTCAGTTAACATTTAATATGATTATGTATACGTTTCAGTTAGTTCGGCTCTTAAGTAACAACTGATACGAGCTTTTTTTCTTTTTTTTTTATTATCGTGCAGATGGATGAATGCAACCAGCTCTACGTTCTAGATACTGGCTATATTGGAAATAACTACACATGCCCAGCGCAAATATTGATGTTCGATCTTCTCACCGATCGGCTGCTGAAGCGTATCAAGATCCCAGATAACGTGGCGCAAAATAAACAGGGCGTCGGTACATTGGTTACTCCAGTGATCGAAACGAAAGGCACAGATTGCAGTCTGCAAAACGTTAGTGGAATTTCATGACTATTATCATTCTCGAAAGTGTCATTTATTCTGACCTTCGATCCGAATGCTTGCTATTTGAGTTATCAATTTCTTGCGTAACGTAATGTTCATTCGTAAATATTACATCACAAATTCACATTACAAACATGCCGATGTACTAGTTCGTATATCTTTTTCACAGTTGTTTATGGCTGACGTGAACGGTCACGGTCTGGTAATCTACAACAATGACCGTTTCTTCCGCCTAGAAGCTCAAATCTTTGAACCTGAGCAAGCGCAGTCAAACGTGTCCATCGCTGGCGTGCAGTTCGAGCTTGCGGACAGTATTATGGGTATGGCTATAACACCAAGAACCTTTCGAGGTGAAGGTCGTGATTTGATTCTCCGACCATTCGCTTCAAGAGCCGTTCACACTGCTGACACGCGAGTCTTGTCTCGAAGTACATTTGGTGATACGATCAATTATAAATCCGCCCCCGATATGCTGCCAAGTCAAGCTACGACTATGGGAATCTCGTCGCACGGTACTCTGTTCTTTGGTCTGACTCAAGAGATCGCCATTGGATGTTGGAATCGGTATAGGAATATGACTAGAGATAATATTGTAAGTATTGGATATTAACGTAATTTTGATGAGTTTCGTTTTGGTTTTCAATGTTTTTTGTTTCAAGTAATAAAGCCGGTCGAAAGTGACCGCGACATTGTCATTTTCAATTAACTAAATTTCGTCCATAAACTGTGTAATCAGCGTTACGATCGCGGTTCCTTTAATGACACGTTAAATATAAAATATTAATTTCTTATATTTTAAGAAAATGTTACCTTTGTGATAATTCACGGCACATAAATTACCATTCAAATATTAAGTCGATCGAGAACCAATCAATGTAGATGTTATTAAAACTTGATGTATCGCTTAGGAAATCGCCGTGCAAGATAGCGATCGTTTACAATTTCTGAGTGGATTGAAGGTACTGCCAAAATCCCGTACGAAGGGCCAGGAAGAAGTTTGGGCATTGTCCAACAGGTTGCAAACAATTATGACAGGAACTACGAATTACAACGAAATTAATTTCCGAGTAGTTAGGAGTACAGTGAGTGAATTAATAAGTGGTACTAGATGTCATCCACCCATATAAACGAGATCATTGTACTTATTGTTATAACTTTTACGAATTCATTTATTTACTATTATTTAGCTGTACAAATGTTGATTCTTTGTTGTCAGTCACCAGATAGTAAAAATAATGTCACTTTATCTCGTGTTTGACGTATAAACACATTAATTGCGTGAAAGTTGTATACATCTTCTTACTCTAAGTGTTACAATCTTTACGTTCCCGATACTGGCATACTCGCATATGTGCAGCTCAAGTGTCAGTATTTAATCTTGTTCCCTGATAATGAAATTTGAAATAGAGAGTACTGCTATGTACTCTGGTGCTTGAAGAAAAAGGATCTCATTTGCGAATGACAGAACGTAAAAATGATGAATATTTTAGTTAATAAAAGACCATAAAAACCTAAAAAAAACATATCTGTGTCGAATAATTTGGTGCACAATTATTCCTCGATCGTAATTTGCGAACATGATTAGATTTAGTTTGACCGGATTCTCCATAAGAACAAATAAGAATAAGTTGCAAAGCAGAAGAGTAAGTTTGATTAATCTTTCAGATCGTTTTCACTACCATAAAAATTTTACTTCTTTTCTGGTAATCCTCGAATGGATTTCAGGAATTATAATCACACGTTTAGGAGATCTAAACTACGAGATAGATTAATATCGTAATAAAATATTTAATCGTCCCGTTGATTAGATTGTTTCATTCAAACCAAAAGGCAATTGTCGAAGAGAAGAACAAAAATCAGCTTTGCCGTGTCAAGAAGAACCAGTGTGATTTTAAATTGAAATTTAGTCATCTTTACAACAAAATCGTTGTCGACTTCATTTTAACGATTCCAAAGTGCACTCGAGAGCTGCAATAACCCATCGATTATTCAACCACAAAGTATTATTTCCCAATCACCACCAATTACAAAGTAATTCTTTTTGCTGGATGTTTCAGTCAAAGTTTTAATAAAGGATAGCAAGTGTCATTCTCCTGCAAGCATATATGACTATATACCGTAGCATTTTTGTCGCTTTAATGAGATATGAATATTTTATATATTTATTCCTATGGATTGTAAAAGTTAAACTTATTCACATACATCTATGGGTCAAAATTAATCTGTTTACTACACCAAATAGAGTTGACGAAAAATAGTAAAAAAATATAATAAACATTTTTCTTACACGTACAGTGCATTTGAAATTTTCTTAAAAGATCCGGATTTCGCATTAATGACAGATATGAAAGCAAGAATTCTCGTGTTCCTTTTATTTAAGATCTCCTTCTCCTTGCGTGCTAACGTATACGAGATTTTTATGCAGTGAACGGTCCGACCAGGAACTCATTTTATTAAGAACACTTTCGCCAAGAGCTTCGATGTTTTCAACAAGATCACATTTTCAGATCGATCAGATAAGTTTATACCATCGTTAAGTTTTAGTGAGATTATTAATATTTTAGCTGTTCCAATTCGGTGAAATGTTATATTGTTTACTGTGTATAACAATCCTTTAATGCAGGTTAAAATTGACAATATCGACGCTTTCAAAGTAAAGTCATCGAAAGTTCCTGTATCGGGCATCTTATCTTTAGTGAAGTGTGTTTGAATGTCTAAAATTTTCATATTCGATTGGTTATTCTCATTATTTCGTATAATTCATAAATAACGATAAGAAAATCATGACATTGTAATACAGATTATATTTGTTGAATTTTGAAATTAGGTTTTCGTTATAAATATTAATGTTGCGGTCGTATATCCGATTATATTAGAGGAACAAAATATAAACGCACGAAATTAGAATAAATTTTAATACAATTCACTTCCTCATTTTCTACACCGCCACTGTAACTGTAAAGATCGAATGTTGATACACTCTTGTAACGAAAGTATCGAATCCAGGTCAGCATTGTTATTGTTCACGGTTGAATTAAAAGCTATCCTTTTTTTTCATGACTTATTATTCGTAAAATGAATATCAAAATTTTACAAAGTTACGCAAAGTAAAAGTGAAGTATCGTGTTTTGTAATAGACAGTAAAAATGATCCCGAGCAGGGCGCGAGCTCGCGCAGAAAAAGTGCGCGAAGAGAGAGAAAGAGAGGAAGGATCACGCGCGTGTAAGTGCTTCGTCGACGATTCGTGACGCGCGAGATTTCACTGCAACATCGGAGCGCTTTGCATAATTCTTCCATTAATCTCGAGCGCAGCGCACTCTAAGAATTATACCACGGTGCTAGTGTCGGACGTCGGCTTATGAATTCCGGTGCACGTCAACGACATAATTGTCGAAAAGGAAAAAACACAAAAAAAGAAGGATGCTTTCTCTTCTCTCTCATCGCGCGCGATGAGATGCAGCTGGCTCGTTAGAAAAAATTACACACGGAGATAAGCAAATCGTAGCAGCGGTAGCGGGTATCGTATCTAGAAAGCTGGAAGCGGTCTGTTTTGTAACGGAGGCTCGCGAGCGCGCGCGCGAAATGATAATAGGGCGGCGAGGCGCGAAGATATTTTAGAAAGCGACAATTAGCCAGTGGTGGAATGGGTTTTCTAATTGGAAAATCCAGCGACGACGACGACGACGACGACGACGACGACTGCGCTATCGGACGAATCCATCTTGCGCAACAGTCCAATCTAATGCTGCGCGGGTCGCACCGAAAATCCAGGAGAGTACAATGGGGCGATAAATCATTCGCGGTGAAATGCACGCGGATGTATATGTAGGAAGCCGCGCGGCGAGAGAGAAAGAAATGATCGAGCTAACCGCGTCATTGTTTTTCTTCCTAGGCGCGCTCGTGGGCGAGAGAGCAGCTTCGGCTCGCTTTATAAAATTAGCGCGCGCGCAGGCTCCGGGTGTAATGTTCTCTCGCGGCCGTTATACTTTTTTTTTTTTGCGCGGCGAGCGCGCCCGGCGGCGAGCTCACTGCGACGGCGTAACAACAATCCGATTAGCGCAGTTTTACTTTGGACGCGCGACCGGACGCTCCGCGGCTCCACTTTTTTCCCCTCTTTGCCTCGATTCTGGTTGTTTGTGAGTTGTTGATTAGTGAGTGATAAGCCGTCGATTGGAATTCGGAAGGGGAAAAAGGAGGATAATCAAGGCAGCGTTCTTCGTATAAAGTGATAAGCACTTGTCGAAATTATGTGATGGTCCGTAGTTATAAAACCGAATCTGTTGATTGGTCGTGCAGATATAGAAGAAGAAGGTCTGCATTTACCAAGAAAAGTTATTACGCTGCAGATCAAATCGCTTACCACTCGTGGGACCCCGATCCTGACCCTGATCCGGTGTTCCATTATAGCCCGGAGTTTTTACAAAAATACTATGGAGCGCCATATGCGAGCAGCTATGACAAGCCGCGTAAGTCTTTCTTAAATTACGATTGTTTGACATAAGAAAGTACAGTCTCACGGATGGCTTTTCTTGCGTCGAATGCATGTCGCAAAACCGCAACTAATTCGAAATTGTTTGCAAGAATGCGGTTTTGAAATAATTATTATCCTGCGGGACACTATTCTAACGAGTGGTTTCCACTCGGAGAAAAATTATTGGAAATTAGGTTGAACGCGCGCATTTTTTTGCACGGCAAGTGGTACATTTTATTGAACTTGAAGCCGTTAAGATATCAATTCGTTCTGAATAAATTAGCAGTAAGCGGCTTGAAAGTGCGTAATTTATAAAATAATATATATGTAAATAGACGGTAATTGAACATCGAGCAGCTTTAATTAATGGTTGCCATAAAACCTGAAAATGATGGTTTCTTCACAACATCGTATCTTATTGTGCAATCTAACAATGTGCAATTTCACGCGCACTTACATAATTAAGTACAAATTATTAGCAACGGTATAGCAGTTTTTCAACTAGAATTATATTTCACCATTACGCTTAAACTTGCTCGCCTTTTAAATGTTACTCGCAACTCCTTGTGGGCGGATAATAAAACCAGCACTCAGCAGAGAAAATAAAGCCTCTTTCTCTCTCTCTCTCTCTCCCTCGAGAAGAAAAAGTCGCGCACCTGCACCGAGCGGCATTAATAGCGCGCGCATTCAGCCCGTTGTAAAATCAAATATTCGCCGAAACAATAAAGCCGTTCGCTAATTCAAATTAGTCGGCTGAAAAAGAAGAAAAGAGAGAGAGACAGAGAAGGAACGATCGTTACGTTGAATAAACATCGGCGCGCGGATGTGCGTTCAATTATTCGGCGCGTAATAAAAGCACGGCGCTGTAAAGCCGTTGCTTTCCTCGGCGCGCTCTCCCACACGGCCGAGCGAGAGAACGAAAGGGAGAACGTATTTCCTCGACTCTTGCGCGCATCCTTAATGAGCGCTTTCCCGTGAACTGTTGTGCGCGCAGCAGGGAGCTCGCGTCGTCGTGGCTAGGTCACTGGCGAGGTGAGAGCTCCACAAGGAGAGAGAGAGAGAGAGAGAGAGAGAGAGAGAGAGAGAGAGAGAGAGAGAGAGAGAGAGAGAGAGAGAGAGGAGGGACGACACGAGCGTTCTCTCCCGCTCGCGGCCTGGATAAACCCGTGAAAATGGCTAAACGCGTCCCCGTAGCCAAGTCGTCGCGTCCCGTCCGCTCGCGCGATTTCATCTTATAGCGGTGCGCTCAAGAAAGCGAGGATTCAGTTGAGACAGGGACGCCTATTCGCGTGCGCGCCATTCGGACTCGCGATCGCTTCGATCGCGCCTCGTCTTCTTCCTTTCTCGCAGGTACGCTCGGCAATTCGGCGCCCGTTGCGTTTTCCGAATCGCGCGTTCGGGCAGTGTTGTGCAACGGCTGTGGCCTGGCGTTCTTCGGCGACGCTTTTACGACGCAAGGCGCGTTTCGCGCGACGGACGTTAAACAGCGAAAAATCGAAGACGAAGGAAAAACAAAATCGCCGAACTTGTAGAAAGTTTACAGTGCGTAGGCCTGGTTTCTGGTAAACTTTCGAGATGATTGACTGAGGTTTCTTTTAAAAGAACCTCCCCGCGCGGCTAACGTACTCTTACGTAAACTGATTGAGCCGTGAATTACATTGTTTACGTTTGAACGGTTTGCGCCTAGAAATGAGCAAAAAAGTGTACGAACCGTCGTGCTCTTCGCGAATACCGGCTTAGCGACCTTTCCTTTTAACGCTCTTTTCCTTTTTCAAGAATGACAAATTGCACATTGGAAGGAAGTTTACGTTCAATTCATTATCGGCCGTTGCAAAATATCTGGTTTGTATCTGGAACAAGGCAACTGGCTTTTTTCGTCATAAGGCAAATCGATTTTCCAAAACGTGCTCGCGAGAAAATAAAAATAGTGCACGGTCGATTATACTTTAATTGCCCACGCTACGTCGAGAGCACAAACGAGCTGTAACACCGTCAAGAAATCTATTGAAAATTCAATTGAATGCGATGGCAAATCTCGTCGAATCCACGTGGTCCAATTAGAAGAGCTTTGCGTTACATGCCATCAACCAATTATAAAATATTGTCATCGATTTAACTAACTTCCATGAGAGTTAAATCTAGGACAATGTATTTCAATTTAAGCTACACTCTAAGGTCCTTTAACCTGACGCGTTCTATGGTCGACTTGTTTGTTTTCACGAACGTTTATCACCGAACGATTTATGTAGTAAAGAAATAAAAAATCGCACTAAAAGAAAAATTTCCTCCTTCGGTTTCGTACCTTTCGCAAATCTAAGTGCGCGAAGGATCTCGTAGCGAATGGTTTTCGTTTCGCATAAGTACGTAGATCGCGACTTAAGCTCACTAAATCCGCATTTTCGCAGGAATGGCGAACGTGGTGCCATGGCTAATGACGCTGTCGTTGCTGGGTTTCCGCGACTCAGTAGCGCCGGCTTCACCAAATTTCCAGTTGTCGCAGGACCTCGAGGCACCGCTGCCACAACTATCCACCGATTTTGCTACGGTAAACACTTCAAATCGTGACTACGTCTGTGTGTATATATATATATATGCGTTTGTGTGCACGTGCGAGGGGAAAAGAAAACAATGCTGATTTACGGGCTTCGTGAGATTGCATTTTATATCGGAGAAATCGATCAAGCGCTCTTCTGCGTTCGGATGGAAAAACACGTGAATGGCTTTTTATGGGTTGCGTAAATATCGTATCCCCGTAGGCATTCCTCAGCATCGAGGTGATTAGCGTCGTCTTTTGTTTTGGGTTATCGATCGTCCCTACACGGCCGTAATAATTTTATTGCATTTTCCAGTCGGCCATGACGAGCATTCATACTTTATCGTCGCCATTGTTTCACGCGGTAATCACAACCTGTGATTATTTTTATGAATGATTCCGCGTGTAAATTAATCGTTGCTTATGCGACCAGCGCTAAAACTAATTTAAATCGTTCCCAAAGACATCCAGCACGTCGTTCGACGATCCCGATTTTGGGCAAGAAGAACCGCCAGGACATTCGAACTGCGACTATCCGAAGAACCACAACTACGACAATACGATCGGCCAGCAAAAAAACACCGAGCGACCGCACGGCTTTCAGATAGATCCGAATAATTTCGTGCCTGCCAATCATCGACCGGAGAATAAAAAGAGCGAGCGCAATCTCGACTCCTTTCAAAACGACGCCAATACCAACAATATCTTGCAACCGTCGCCCAAGGTCAATCAAAATCAGAGCGACAAGTACTTCAGTCCTGGGCACACGTTTAAACCGCCTAAGGACACTGGATTCAAAGACGAGTATGCTGGGCCTGCTATGCAATTGGTATCAATTGATGTTTTTTTCTCGGTGAACGATGATTGATGGCTACGTGGAAAAAAAATTCATTTGCTTAATTGCAGGCATATTATTGGAAGACGGTTGATTACGAATTTGACAGCGAAGAGGATAGAAAGAGCTTGATTTATAGTGGCAGCTTCGTGCCCGAGAATAACTTGCCACTCGGTCTTGAAATTTGGAAGGACAAGATTTTCATCAGCTTGCCGAGATGGAAGAAGGGCATACCAGCGACATTGGCTACTATATCGACTGGAAGCTTGGACAGGAGTCCAAAGTTGAAACCCTATCCGGATTGGAGATGGCACCATTTAGGTAAATTGTTACATAGCTTTTTCAATCGTCGATCAATTTTATTGACATTTGTTTTCGAAATGACAGGCAATTGTCAAGGTTTAACTTCGGTCTTCAGGATGCAAATCGACGAATGCGATCGACTGTGGGTCTTGGATTCCGGTAAAATCGACATTACAAGCGATCCAAAGCAAATCTGTCCGCCGACAATCTTCATCTTCGATTTATATACCGACCAGCTAATCAAAGCCTACCAATTACCACCCGATCAGATCAAAGAGGACTCGCTCTATTCGAACATCGTTGTTGACATAAGAAACAATCAGTGCGACCGTGCGGTCGCTTACGCGGCCGACGTTTGGCGTTTCGGTCTCATCGTGTACGACTTATTCAATGACAGCTCGTTCCGCGTGCAGCATCACTTCTTCTTTCCCGACCCGCTGGCCTCGAGATTCAACTTACACGGCTTGGAATTCCATTGGACCGACGGTTTATTCGGCCTAGCGTTAACGCCCGTCGACGTCAACTATGAGAAAACCATGTTTTTCCATCCGATGTCGAGTTTCCGCGAGTTCGCTGTGCCGCTCTCGGCGATCCGAGACAAGCGCACTGCCGACAACAGTGCCGACAAATTCGTACCGGTAGGCAAACCCCGAGCCAAGGACTACGGACACTCGTCGGGCTCGACCATCGACAAAAACGGGGTGATGTTCTTCAACATGGTGACGAGAGATTCGGTCTGGTGCTGGGATACGAGAAAAGAGTACGTACCGCAGAATCTCGGTGTCATCGGCACGAGTAACGTGTCCCTCGTCTTTCCCAACGACATCAGAATGGACCACGAGGACGATCAAAACGTGTGGATATTGTCGAACAAGTTACCGATGTACCTCTACGAGTACTTGAACAAGGACGAGGTGAATTTCCGAATTTTGAAGGCCAACGCCAGGGAGGCTGTTAAGAATACCGTTTGCGATCCGAATTACATGGTGCCCGTTTACGAAGCAGGCATCGATGTCACTTGCTGAAGCTTATTGGAGGGTGCGAGTTGATATTAGGCGTGTGTTTCGTAGAGATAAGTTTTCATTGTTCTTTTTCTTTTGTACACAGAATCAAACATTTATTTATGTATAAGTATGTAAACGGACGGTTTTGCGAGCAGTGGCCATTTAATTAATGTAGATATCGACACATGGAAGTATGCGAAGAAGCAATAAACACGATTTTATTTTCTACACGAGCGCTGGTAATCATTGCGTCACATAGCCGGGAACTCCTCCATCTCGCCGTTGTCGGCGGCGCGTTTCCAATTCGAGGCCCACTCGACGGGATCCGCGCCGTCGAGGCCCTCGACGGCCCAGTCGGCGATCGTTCGAGCGATGCCGGCCGACTGCAGCCTCGCGCGGTAACGCCGACGGGCGGCGTCTCGGGGAGGACGCGCGGCGCGCGCGGAAGTGCTCGCGGGCGCCTCGATCCCCGACAGCAGAGCCTCGCGCGACGCGTGCAGCTGGTCCTCCAGTTGCCTCACCAAGGAAGCGGACCTGGCCTTTCTCCACTCGATTTCGTCCCATTTGTCGTCGCTGTCGGGGGCAGGACCGACTGGCTCGACGTCGCTGTCGCAGAAAATCGCGTCCTCGCTCATGGGAAAGCCTTCGCGCTCAGTCTCCAGTGCGGCGGGATTGCGAGGCCAGCCGTTGGCTTTCAAGATTTCCGTCAGCGTCATCGCCACGATTTCGAATATGGGATACGGCTGATTCGTCTCCGGGCCCAGCTGGAAGCCGCGGGCGTTGTCGTCGCTGTGAGAAAACGCATTTTGGAGCTCGCTCAAGGTTTCGTCCTCGAACGTGTCGATTCGCTCGGAATCCTCGCGGGCGCTGACTTTCTTCGCTCGCTGAGGTACTTTGACTTTGGTCGGCGACAATCGCTCGAACGCCCTCATGTTGATGTTCCAATTGATTTGCTTTATGAGTTCTTTTACGTTTGCTCGGCATTGAGAAAGACGATACATTTTCGGTCGCTCTGCATTGGCTTGTTTCCGGATGGAAAGTTTTCTCTTCTTTATTCTTGTTGATCTCTGCTTACGAACCTGCAGACAATCACTCGAATAATTGGCACTTCGGCACTGTTCGTTATTCACTACGTCGCAGCGAACGTCCTCAGCTTGGTTTTTCGCCTCGTAGCGAACCATTTTTGATTTCTTAATTTTTTTCTCGGCCATTTCTCGTCTGTCTTCTTCGAGAGTAAGATCATTGTAAATCTTCAAATTCCACAGCTCTGGAATCTCAGAAGCGTCCGTATCAAGGGATTTAATCGATTTGAGAACCAAAGCGTTCGGTTTCCTCGATGTCGCGCACTGTGTCGCATCCGCGTGGCCCGCGCGAGTCTTTCGCGACAGTATTTTATTGAACGCGGAATAGGACGCGAGTTTCGAGTCGTTGAGATTTTTCGCAGGCTCGAAGTCTTGCTTGAATTTGATCGCGCCGTTTCTAATTTTATTTCGTAAAGCCTGATTAGCCATTCCGCTGCTTTCACTCGCTGACGACGGCTTCCTTCTGGAGCTAGCGCTCGACTCTTTGGATAACACGTGGCGCTGCAAATTGCACTCCAATTGACGCTGGAAAATCAGCCACTTTTCCATGTTATCCTTCGACGCTGTCTTATTCTTGTTGCTGATTGCGCGACACATTTGATCCACAAGTTCGATATTCTTGCTCAGCAGGAAGTAGAGATTGCCGTTCAGTCCGTGGGCATTGGAACGAGAGCGACTCAGCACGAGAGACGTAAACTGGCCATCGAACATGGTATCGAGCGAATTTGGTTTCAGGCTCGCTGCAATTTGTTTGCTTTGTGTCAGCGCACCGCTCGGCTCGTAGTTCGCTCGCGTTCGCGAATGAACTTCGACGCTCGGCTGGGACTCGATCAATACATTCCCGCCGGAATTCGGAGGATCCCTTTTACTTTGCCACTTTCTGGAGAGAAAAAAAGTAGCGTCGTCGTCGTCGTCGTCGTCGTCGTCGGAGCTCGAACACGAACACGTAGCTTTGTAAGTTTTGATGGACGAGTCGGAGTGTTTGGCGCCAACGACGTATTGTTTATCCTTTTTCGCGTCCTCCAAGTCATCGGGCGTGAGATTCAGCATTCTCATCGATCTCTCGGCGGGCGATAAATTTTCAGCGAACGACAATGTTGGCGACGAAATGTCATCCGATTCACGGCTATCGTTTTCTATCATATAAGTGAGAGATCGAGCTGAACGAATCGCTCGAAATTCGTCCGATCCGGTGAACGTCTCGCGGAATATTTCTTGCAGATCGGGGATACTCGAATAAGTTTGCGATAGCGAGCCGGGACCTTCGATAATTTTCTCATCGCTAGCACTTTGCAGTACTCGGTGTCGTTCTACTTCGCGCAAGTTCAGGTAAAATTCAAAGAATACGTACCAGTTGTAAGATGCTATCGCTGTGGGAAAAGGACAGTTCTCATTGCAGACGAAGAAGAAATAGATAATACAACTTGCACTCACAAAGATTAATCGATTCGACCACCACGAACTCGAGCAGCGACAGAGTTGAAATTTTGTTCGCCTTGTAGAAGACGAACACCAAGGTGACCGAAAGGATTTTTGGGAGTATCGTATTGAGTGCATGAGTTAGTAGCCAAGGCAGCAACAAAATCGATCGACTCCACGTGATGATAGGATACAATTTAAGTAGATGCGTTAATGGATTGAGCAATCCGCAAAAGAATTCCACTACCACGGTCACAGTGAGCACTAAAACAACCAACAATTACTCAATTAAATTCTGAGTTCCATACAGAACATTTTAACAAAACTCACGATTTCTAATTCTCTCGCTGAATGTATTAGTGAATTGAGCATTCTCGTCCGAAAAGTTCAACTCCTTGATGAGATTCAGTCGAGGAATAAGTTCAAAAGGCTTCCAATCCAAGGTGGAGTTGGCCTTCAATTCATAATCGCAATAATTATTACACAGAAGCTTGCACTCGCAATAGTCATATATTGCATGGTGCAATTGATATTACCAAACCTAGAAGCGTCATTATCAAGAGTTCAGTTTGAAATGAAACACCCAAAAGAATTCCCATTAATTTTGTCATCGGCAAACGTACTTTCCGATTTTTATTAATTAACAATCAAGTTTTAGGAACAACAACATTTCTACAGTTTCAACTCTAATAATTTAATTCATGCTAATAATTTTGAAATTTTCGCCCATAACCCTCGAATATATAAAATACTCAAACAAAACAGCATCATTTTTGTTTATTGTTTATTATTTGGATGGTTAATTGTATTTTTCTGAGTAGAATGCCTTGAATGCTGCGTGTAAATCTATCCTACGTTGTATATAGTAATCAGTTTTGAATTTCGTGCCTTTTCTTAGATTCTAAGAATTTGGGAATTCCGTAGGTTAGTTTAGTATCTATGACGTTTCCAGTAATTACATTCTTGTCTGTTCTTGTCGAATGAGTCGAGTTGCTGGCTAGATCGCTATGGCTAGCATGGCGAGTTGGCGTCAATGATAGACTTGGGATATTTTTGCACTGTATTTTAATAAAAGGTGAGTTCAATTGATTACCTTGATTTGCTTTGTATTGTAATCGATATATACATATTTTGAAATAATTTAAATGGAATTTTAATATTGATATATAAAATAATTTTGAATACTACAATGTCTTACGTTTAGGTTAGGTTTTCATTCTCATGTTTTAGCGTGTAAATTTGTTTTATTCTTGTATTACATATCTAATTTCCACTCGGCAATCATTATTTTATTTGAGTAACGGCTACTTAATTTTTGTTGCGAGACTCTTCTACTAATTAATTATCATTATATTTATTATTCAAATTGTATACTTGATACGATTTTAACTATATTGTATATTTGAAACGATTTTAACTATAACACACTGGTATTATTATTTATGACAATAAAAATCCATATGATTATTTGCAACAAATTACCAATGGATCCTTATGAAAAATCCTGATTATAAACTTTTTATGATTGTTATAATGATAAATAATAATATAATAATTTCATAACTTTATGTCAATAATCAATCAGACTTTTTAATTACAGGTAGTCTAGAATCAGTGGAAAGTTTGTAAGCATTTATTAATAGTTGTATAATTTTCTTCAAGTTATAAACAAGGTAACTTATAGTTTTGTTATTTAATTTTTCCCAAACAATTGCACTACAAGTTTTTAATTTATGTTAATTAAAAAATTGATTAATCTATTTAATTATAACTTTTTAATAGTAATTATTTGATATTGATAATTCACACATGATTATTCACAGTAAATTACCAATGGATCCTTATGAAAAATACTGATTATAAAGTTTCTATGAAGTTTTACAATGCAAAACAAAGTACTCCTATATGTTACTATTAAAAATTAATCAACATTATATTTTTCCAGGATTTAAATTATATCATGGTGAAACAAAAAACACGCTCTAGTGAAGTCAGTATCAAAAGGAAAGAACAAGGTGCTGTTGGTAAAGTTGCAAAGAAAAAAGTAGTAACTTTAACTCAAAAGAAAAAAGAAACTATTTTGCAAGATATTCTTTCTAAGAAGGATGAACTGCCAGATAAAGTAACGCTCAAAAAGAACAAAATCAAGTCAAATTTAAAAGAAGAAGTATTAGTAGAAAAATTAAATATAGATTCAAAGAAAAATAAGAATAAGAGCTTGGTTAAATTAGATCTAGTTCCAAAAACAAGAAATAGTAAATCTGAACATGTTACAAGAAAACCTGCAAAGAATGTTGGAAAGAGTAAGCCTAAAATCTTAAATAAGAAAAACAAAAATGCAGAAACGCTAGTTAGAGAAAAGAAAGTTAGATCTACAGTTATTTCTAAGAAAAATAATAACGCAACTAAAAAACTAGTAGGTTTGAAAGAAAAAGAAAAAAGTGAAGCTAAAGCTGTTTCTGAGAAAAACAAAAAAAAATCCAAACAAACTCTAGTTCCACAAGAAAGAAAGATTGTAACTAAAGTTCTAACTAAAAAGGAGAAAAGTAATTCGAAGAAAGTTCCAGTGCTTAGAAGGGAAAAAAATGAAACTAAAGTTGTATCTAAAAAAAATAAACAAAAAGCTAAAGTTCTCACAGTTCCACAAGAAGAAAATAAATTGAAACCTATTCCTAAGAAAGTTAAGAGGAAAGCTGAATCTGACTTACAGAAAGAAAATATAAAACCTGAAATAGCTGTAAAAAAACCTAAAGTCTCAAATGATGTGACTACAAAAAAGGAAATAAATATTGTTGAAGATGTAACTTTAGAAAAAGAAGGTCAAAATTGTGAAAATTTAGTTTTACGAAAGAAGGTGAAGGTTGTTAAAGATCCTTTAAAAAGAAAAAAGTTAGAAAATTCTGTTAAAGCACTTCTTAAAGTAGTGGATGGAGGAAAACAAAAGAGAAGAATATTGTTGACTTCAGAACAACCACCAATTTTCCTAAATATTACCTGTATTAAAATTCCCAAAACATCATTACATCAAATGCGATTGTAAGTATGTTTTTAGTTCCATTAATTTGAAATCACTTAAAAAATAAATTTTCATTTATACATGATTAATTACAACTAATTACCAATGGATCCTTATGAGATTATCTGATTAGAAAATTTTAAATGACTAAATATTTATATAAGAACTTTTTTTAAACTTGTTTAAAAAAAATTTTGTTGAGAATGTAAATTATATTTTCAGTGAATTGCCACATTCATTAGTTGCTCCAACAGATGATATTGCTTTGTTTGTGAAAGATCTTAAGAAAGGCCGTAGGAGAGGTTTTGATGATACCATACATCACTTTGAAAATTTATTACAGAAGCACAACTGTAACATGATAAAATCTATTATACCATTCAATCAGGTCAAAACTGAGTATAGACAAATTGAAATGAGAAGAAGGCTGTTAGGTTCATATGATCATTTTCTTTGTGATGGTCGAATTTCTGGACATTTGGCCCATTTATTAGGTAAAATATTCAGAGACCATAGAAGTCTACCGATTTCTATTCATATGGATAGACAAGATTTGAAAACAGAAATTGATAAAGCACTCAAGAAAACCAGCTTACAAATGCATAGTAATGGTGATACCTACGTAACACAATTTGCTACTTGTGCTATGAGTGTAGATGAGATAACAGATAATTTATTGTCAGTTATACAAACATTGTTTAAAAATTTTCCTGGAGGTTGGAAAAATATTCGATCCTTAAGGATAAAGAGTCCATTGAGTATGGCAATTCCAGTTTATATGACACTTAGTAAGTTATCAAATTTTTTAGAAATTGCATTTTGCAATTATACAATTATTTTAAATATTTAATATTCATTTCCTAATTTTAGAAAACAAAAATGAAGTAGAAGTTCCTGTACTTGAACCCAAGCGACCGAAGGCTTACAAGAGTGTTGAAGGAGAACTATCCACTTTTGTGTCCAATGTTCATGTTACAGTAGCACCTGATGGTACTGTTGATGTTCAAAAATTAGGCGGTGAAAGCGACGATGACGAAGAAAATCTTAACGATTTTGAAGAGGATGATGCTGAAAATGAATTTAAAAATGAGAATGAAGATGAAGATGAGGGAAAAAATGAGGAGGAAGACGATAATGAAGATGAAGATGAAGATGAAGATGAAGATGAAGATGACGATGACGATGACGATGACGATGACGATGACGATGACGATGACGTTGACGTTGACGTTGACGTTGACGACGATGACGTTGATATTGACGTTGATGATGACGTTGATGATGACGATGATGATATTAAATGAAGACAGAAATAAGTTTCGTTTAAATAATTAGAATAATTAGTTATTTTCACATTGTAAATAACAGTATCTTTTTATTAAGTTAGATTCTTTTTTAAAAGTCAAAAGAACGTTTTGTTTTTTATAGTTCATGTAGATAAATGCGTCGTTTTTGTACAAATATTTAAATATTTAAATACATTATATAAACTTTTAAATAAAAAATGTAATTTTTATAAAACCTAGGCTAATCCAGTAGTTTAGACCAGTGTATTGATTAGTTAGATGCAATTAAATATTTATAAAAGTAACAGTAGATAAAATTTAATATAAAATCGTTTGATCCTTTTTGGATATACTTTGATAATTATTTGTTGGAGTTATGGGGACTGTACTACCATTAGCATATAGCATAGATTTATGTTGTACTTCATTCCCAATATTGAGCGATGAAATAAGAACTACTTCAATTTCTTGAAAATTAACCAATCTTTGTACATCTTTGTCTCGTCTAATTTTGGTATTAGGTAATTTTCGTAATTTCAATACTTGACTAGCGTCAACTCCTAGTTCATCACAACATACTTTGATTAAATTCTTATAAGTCAAAGAATTATGTGGAAGATCAACCTCTATATAATCTGGGTCATTTGAATTTGCTATTCGAACTTTTAGTACCAACTCTAAAAATAAAAAATAATGATATTATAATGAAAAAGAATGATTGTTTTATCAATAGCCAAACAGTTATAAGTATTACCTTCTTGGAATATATTAGAAGTAATATTGCTACTAATGTTTCCAGTATTGTTAATTTTTGTATGACGAAGGGAATGTAAGTTTAATTTGCTGCTCAGTGGAGCATTTTTAATATAATTAGGCACAAAACTGAGCGTTTCTACATCAGTAATTATTTTTGAGAAAGCTGGAGGAGTATCCAATAATTGTAAAATTCCTGGATTTGTACAAACTGATGCTGGAGTCTCACCTTTGTCAGATACAACATTTTTATCTGCTCCACTTTTCAATAATAAAGCTACAACATCAAGGTAATTCCTTTTACATGCCCAATGTAGCGGTGTCCTGTTATGAAATCATAAAAATTGTCACTTTAAAGACAATAGCGATTTAGTAATCTCTTTCCCACAATAAATATTCTACATTTTACCATCCATTTATAGCATGCCTCGTGTTAACATCAACTCCAAGATTTATTAACTCTTGAACTGCATCTGTATCACCGACACAAGCAGATTCTCTCAATTGTTCTTCCAATATTCTTCGATCATCCATCGTTATTTTATTTGAATTGTAACAAAACAAAACATTCGCGAGGTATGGACAGCTGATGAAGCTGTCAGTCTGCTCTCCTCTTGTAAACTGTTCAGTGCTGAGGCCGAATCGAATAGTTTGCTTCGAGATTGCTTCCTGACTTCCTTCAGGTCGTCCATTGTAGCTCTCACTTCGTGTACGAGATGTCCGTCGTGTTATAGAGTTGTAACGTCATCGGCAATATAATCGTATACTCGGTGACTAAATAAAAATGTAGGCTTTAATTATGTAGTTTTAAAAATATAAAATATTCAACTGCGTTAATCTTATACAGTACCGACTTGTTTAAAATCGTCATTCTATAAGTTTCAAAAATACGTGATGATTGTTATATGTAGCAAGCTTTGTAATAATTAATTATTTCTAGTTAAACATTGGGTGTTCGTTCGCGCACTATCATAATTAATTTTTATTTCAATAATAATCGATGTATCTAATGCTTACTAAAAATTTTATTTGTTCAGTAGTAAAATCTACGTTGTCAAAAACGTTCTTTTTTTATTTAAATATTGTTCAAATATATTGTCCTTATCAATTTCGCTCCATCATTAGAATGAAACTCCACCTGAGCGAAGCATTAACACTACAGCTGTTACCGATCAATTCATATACCAATTTTATTTACATAGATAAAAGAGAGAGATAGTATATTCCTTAATTAGTTATAGAAGTTAACGCATTTGAGTTAAGAGGTTTATAAGCAAGATGTACGACTGTATTGATCCGTTATGTATTCGATCAAAATAAATCTATTGTATTATGAATTCAAAAATAGTGTATCTTCTTTTATATTAATAGTATTCTTATTAATTTTTATACTAAACATTTCGGAAATCCTTTTTTATTAAAATTACTTTCTTTAATATTATTGCGCTATCCCAATGAAAAGTATGATTATAGGATTTTCTAAAATATGTTTTGGAACTGGTTGTAATTTATTATTATTGACATCTAAGAAATGGTGAATTTTTAATAACGCATGACTTCTTATGCTCATCAATACGTGGTTTTAATGACCTTTTACTTTTTCCAATATAGTCGCTATATTACAATCATTAGAGTTGAATTTTTAAATCACTCGCGTCTCATTCTATTTACAACTATTGTCTTTTCCTAATTTTATGATATTATCCAATTTTTTATATTCATTAAAGAAACACGTCGTATGTTATATTTTTTCAATGATTTCTTGCTATTACGATAACATTTTTCAACAAATGATAATGATATTGTGAAGATTGGAAGGCTGCATTTATGTGAAATTATATGTTGCGGTTTGTTTTTGAATTTATGATATTTTAATCTATTTTTAATACAAGTATCTTTCAATTCGGAAGGATAAGAATTATTACAAATATTTTTAGTTATGTCTAAATTGTATTGATGAAGAGATATATGAAATAGTAATATTGCCTTGTCAATTAAATTTGATACAATGTTTCTCTTTTACTATATAATTAGAGTTCAAATTTAATATTCTATTAGAGCAAATTTTTATGCGACACCAATGCGTAATAACTTTTATAATTTTTCTTAATAAGCGTTAAATCTAAAAAATTTGATAGTTATTGGTTTCCAACTTATATGAAAAAAGTAAATCTATATTATAACTATTAAATGTATCCAAAGTTTGTTGTAATTAAGAATTCTTTCTTGAGACACATAATTGTGTCATCTACACATTGCAAATAAAATAACGAAACACAGTCAAATTTTTCTTTTAATTGTTGCAGGCAAAATTCTTCTAAATCTGTCATTACCAAATCTGCATAAAATGGCAAAATTGATGAACCCAGAGGGCAATCAAAAATTTGTTTGTAAAACTTATTAAATTACGAAAAGATGTTATCAAAAAGGAATTTTACTAACTCTATTATATCTATATTTATGGAATTTTTGAATGTTTCATAATGAGACTATCTTTTGTGTAAATTGTTAATTACTAATTGGCATGAAACATGATTTTATCGAGAAATGACGTCTATAGATATTAATATATAATTTAAGGGTTATATACAAATACATTTGATACTTTTTTATTTTAATTGAAAACTATTATTAATGTGTAAATCCCGTTTTAGTAAAATAGTTGAGATTCTTGTGGAGCAATTTGGCGAGGAAATGTAACGATCAGCTATTTATGGAAGAAATAATGATTCTGTATGGCATACCTTATTTGTGGATTTTTGGTAACCCATGCGTTTTTGTTAAAATTGTATTGGTTTGAGTAAGACTATTTTTATGATATTTGTTAAACCTAAATATCCGTTCTCGTTTGAACGTGTTAATATACTATATACATTCTTTTGTAAAGAATTGAACGGATTTTTCAAGATACTTTTACATGTTTTTTTATCATTGTAATTATTCTTCATCTTTTTCTTATAATCCTTAATATCTATGCAAGCCATTGTAATAACTTTGTCAACACTAGTAAAAATTATATTTGTATGTTCCTTAAGAAAATTTTTTATAATATTTACTATATTGAGAAGTTTCATATCATGTTTGGAACGAAAATGGCCATTTCTATTTTGATTTTTGTGTTTTATAATATCTTCCGCAATAATCTCTCTCGCTTCATTCTTAAAAGAAAAGCTTATCCTACTTAAACTATTTTCTACTTTTTTAATTGTTGCAATTATATTGTGTTTTGATAACCCACTTTTTGGATCGAAATTGCGACTTGTAAAATGACATCTTTAACTTCTTGTAGAAGAGAAACATTAGTCAAATTAATTAACCAATTATTGATATTGTATTGTTTATCTTTGTTTTCTAAGACATGAGTTTTTGAAATCTGTTATTTCAATTGTCTTTTAGTTTACTATAAATCTTTTGAATTTTTGTTTCAGTGTATAATAATCTAAAATTTTTTACAATACTGTTGTCTATGGTTAACTTCTCCAAAAAAATTGTAAGAGCATTTAATATGTTTTTAATATGATAAATATGAGTGGTTAAATCTAAACAAATAGTTTTCACATTTCAATTTCAATTACATATTGTGTAGATCTATTCAATCAACTTGATCATTTAATATAGAATGAACGCGACGAACAGACCTTATACAAAGCGGGAGCCTGCAGAGCTGCCAGAGTGCACGGACGTCTGCAAAGCGAGCTATTCGATTCAGTTCAGCACTACCCAATAGTATACTGAATAGTCTTATAGTATACTGAAAATTGTTGCACAACGTGCAATAGACTGGCTATAACCTTAAACTCTATAGTAGTATTCATAAAAATAAGCATTTTTTAGAGTCGATTAAGACTTAATAATAAGAGAAAATTTATAAGAATTCAATCGTAAACAATGCATTATATTTACAATTTTTATTTTGTTTAAATCTGTAAGCCTGTCATTCGAAAATTGTAGTGTATATTTATTTAACAGAAATAAATATATTTTTTGTATATTTTATTAAATTTTTATAATGGCGAAATCGCTAATAAGATTGTGTGCATCTTTAAATACATTATCGAAAACACCCAAGTATTTTGGATCAATGAGATTATGTCACAGTGAAAACGAACACAAAGGTAATTAATAAAACAAAATAAACTAATTCAATGTAGGTATAACTAGAGTACTTTTATCAATGTTTCCATTATTTTGAAGAATTAACAGCTGTCAACAATCAAACTGCAAGTGAAGCTAAAAAATTGTTTGATTTATTCAATAGTGACAGAAATCCTATCAATCTAATCACTAATATAGAAGAGAACAAAGATAAAATAGACGGACGTCATGTCGTAGTAGCTTTAACTTCCATGTATAAATTTTATGAAATGAATAAGTATCCTCTAGAAAATGTGATATCTAGTCCACAGTTTACAAAAATATGTAATCATCTGAATCGACATATCAGGACTTTGGAAATGTCACATATAATTCAATCTCTGAAAATATTGAATCTTTTTAGAGTTAAAAGTTCAAACACTATAGTTCAAAATCTTCTGCAGTTGATAAGGACTTCTATAAATGATTTACATCCTAATGAAATATATTATTTGACATTTCTATTGAAACGCATGAATCCAACCCATTTGGGCAATGCTATATATACTGCATTGCCTGAGGTATTTGAAGCCAGGATTAAATCAAAACTTGATGTAGAAGATATAGTAGAGTTGAGTAATGCATTAAAGTTTGCGTCTGAGCATACTGAAGCCAAAGAATTAATTCAATTTCTTGTACAAAAGATTGATGAGTACAATGGACCAATTGATACAACAGTTTCAATAAAAATTTTTCGGTCAATTTGTAGAATCAATCAATTGACAAGCAGTTATCATAAAATCCTGTTTAAAATAAGAGATGTTTTATTACAGAATGTGGATAATCTCAATGAAGTTGAGGTAAAGCTCATTATATTAGAGATATGCACACAAGTATTAAAAGGGTATGTAGCATATTTTATACTATATTATTAAAATTATCATGAGATTTTTTAAATTTCACTTTCAGGTATGATGAATTTTACAACTCATTACTTCTAGATATGCTTATCAACCAAATTGTCAAAAATAATTATGGAATGGAGTATGGAATTCAAGTTCTTGGCAAAATTAATCGTTTAAATCATATCCATTTGCCTTTACTTCAATACTTGATATCTAAGATTCAAAACAATCCTTATATTTTTCTTAAGACTCCAAGAACTATGATAGTATTTTTACATGGGTTGGCTAATTCAAATTTTAAACCGTCTAATTGGGAAAGTTTAAGAGATATAATTTTCAAAAATTATGTAAGACTCCCTGATCATGTACCAATGGCTTACCTTGCATTACACATAGCTTCATTAGATGATTGTAATTTTGATATGATTAAACATATTTTCACAATGGATCAAAATCTTGATCGATTAAAATTTGATTATCACGAAACACTTTGTGAATTGTATCAAATTGTTAAAACCTTGTATCCAGAGTATACAGGACCTTGGCCTTCCGATGAGATATTAAATTCATTCAAAACTCTGCAATTTCAGTATGATCCAAAGAGTTATCCATTATTACCAGCATTAAATAAATTGTTGGAAGATCCCGTTTGTATAAAAACGAACGTTCTTACAAGTTTAGGACATCACATTGGTAAGAATTTTGAACATTCACATTATAATTATATATAATAAAATCTGTATCCACGTTATAATTTAAATATAATATATCGTATAATCAATATTGTCCTAGATCATTTAGTAGTTTTACAAGATGGTTCTCCCATTCCTATAGAATCCAACACTATGTCTGAAGATTCAAATTTCAGTTGTTTTGTTGAGGACCTCAATATTCCTAAAGACTGCTTAAAGTAAATAAATTCAGAATTATTATCCTAATTTGAATTTAATACGACATGGTAAAAAAATAAATATATAAATATTTTTGTTACAGAGTAGCTATTTGTTTAGTTCCCATGGAAATGTATGGTAGGAATATTTTACAGCCGAATGCAAAAATCCGTATGAAAGAAAAAACACTAAAAGCAATGTCATTCAAAGTAGTTTTTATAATGAAAAATACGTGGATATCGATGCCCGATATGGAAAGGATCCCGTACTTGCGACATATAATCGGCTTGAAGAAAAAAGAACCGAAAGACAAAAACACCGAAATCGACTTGGGTGAACTAATAAAAGTTAGTACGTGAAATATTTTCTAATATGTATATAATAGTGACATTGTTATATATTTTCAATTTGTTTTCTTCATTGATATCGTTTATGTAATAAATTGTATATGATATTATATAAGAAAAACTTACAATTAGTTTAATTTTTTTCGGAGGTCTGAAGGATTTTCAATAAAATTTCACATATTTTAAGTTTTTATACAAATATATAAAAAACTGTATTAAAAAAAAGGTATAAAAATCTTCATAATATATACACAATACAATAGTACGTCACTAAGATATCTACATTTGAGGCTTTTCTGTATAAAAAAACATTTCTTTTCTATAAAATAATATTATTAAGAGAAGACACGCAACTAAAGCTCTCGCTCTCTCATATCGAATCCTTCCTTGGAGTCGTTGGCACAATTAGAGAAGTAAAAAGCCGCGCTCCGCGCGAACAGTGTCAATATATTTGAGTGTGTTGTGGCAGTCCAATTAATCTCACTGGCTAATCACGTCGGCCATCGGATCTTCATTTACATCAGCGTTACTCTCAGCAGCGTCGACAAAAGCAGTCGACAGGTTACCCGCGAGTTTGTTCACTGTTTCCGACGATACGTCGTACATGAAAATCTCTTTCTCAGCGTCAGGGCTGTTGCTCGGTCTGCAAAATTTAATTATTAGTTTTGTAAATATATAAATTTTTATTATGTAGAATTTACAATTTTCAGTGAATTTTACGGTGTTTTGATGATAAAAAATTTAAGTCGTAGTGATTATACATGAAATGAGGAAAAAAGTCCCAAAATATTTACATTCCACAAAATATTTAGCATATTGCATAATAGCAATCTGCAACTAAATTTTCACAACTACGCGTTAGCTGAATATTCATAATCTTCCCATGCAGTTATTATCATAATCTCAACGATTTCATAAATATGTGCATTCAAAAACGTGCGCCGAGCGTAGCGGAGCGTATAACCATTAGGAAACATATCTTTGCACCGGTTACCAAAACGCTGTTAGTTTAATAATATCACGCCTAGCTTGTATTCGCCAACAAAGTTCTCATAAAGAGTGCAGCTCAAGCGCAACGCTCGCTCTGCTTTCATTGTTCGAGCTTGCGAAATTCGAAAAAAGATTGCGTGCTTTAGCTCGCACGCTTCATCTCATTATTCGGCTTGGCGATCGCGCTGAGATTAAACTCGACTACTCTGCTCGAGTTGCCGCCGCCGCTGCACAGCGAGGAAGCGTTAATTGGTGATCGCGTTGCGAGGTGGTATTTTGTCGCAATCGCGCAGTTGCCGGCACGTCGCGGAAAACGAGACTGAAAGACTGCGCAGAGAAGCGTGATGAATTTCAATTTACGACGGCCGCGACGTAATTAAGTACTTTTTTTGCGTTTAACGAACTGGGTCCGATAGATCAAGCGACGCGGAAAGAATTTGCGAGCGCGGCTTTAATGATGTACGCTTCTCGAGCGAAACGTGATTGGCCTGGGTTTATGCCGCGACTCGAGGCGAACACTGGTGATCAATCATCGTGTGTAGTTGCATGAGGAAATTAGTAGAAATTTTGTCGAGCGTACATACGCGTTGCGCGAACTCCACGTACGTAGCGAGTGCAGCTAGTTAGGATAAATAGACTCTGACGTTTCTAATTGACTTACTTCAGGAGGAAAAAATACACGAACTGATTATGTTATTTATCCTTTTTTAGATTGAAGTTTGGTAAAGTATATGTGTTTTAATGAACGCGTGCGATTAACTTGTATTTCAAGATTTTTTTAAATGCAAGTTGTCAACACGTGACTTTTGAAAAATTGAAAGAATAGCTTAAAATAATTGAATGGGATTGCGTGCAAAAATGACGCGTGTTCGAACGAAAAGAAAAAAAAATTATTAATCGACTAGTCAATATACTTACGTGGTAACAAGAAGGACAACACTTTGTCGTTGAGGTTCAGTTTGCCTTTCCTGATCCAACCACCGCTTGTAATTATCAGCCGAAGGTTTCTTCACTAACTGCTTAAGTGATTCTCCAGCAAGGAACTTGATCGCTTGCACATCATTGGCAATTTTACGATTATGCCTCGCATCTTGACCATCAGGTTGGAATCCATAATCAACAGGTGCCAACACGACCACTGATGAAATTGTTTTGCCAGCAAGTTCCGGCACACTTGGAATGGGGAATGAGGCACCACTAACTTTGAGCGGAAGATACCTGTTGTACTGTCCAGATTCATCATCACCTAATGCAACAGGATTCAATTGAGTTGCATTCTCCTTGATATGTCGATCGGCAACCGATTGTCCTTGAGTAGTGCTTGGATCGAATCTTACGACTTTCATTTCAACGCCACCAGGTCTTAACGTCACCTCCTCGAAAGAATTTTTACCCAAATGCGATGACGACGCGGCAACTTGAACTTCATCCTCGACAATTTTCGGTTTCTTAGCGACGACTTGCGGTACTGGTTCGCTTGCCGATGTGGCAGCAGCCCCACCAGCACCGTAGAAATTAGCCAGAGCTTCTGGTGGGAGATCACCGATGTTGATACCTCCAACCTTGTCGTAATCGAGAATTTGAATATCAGCGTTGCCGAGGATGCCAGAACTCAATAGTTGTTCACGAATGTCATCGGGTACTTCGTCCGGTAAGTTGGCAATGTTCTCTTTGATTTTAGATTGCTGTTTCGGCGACAGAGTTGTCGTTGGTTCCGGTGTAGTCGTTGTTAATACTGCTCTAGCTGGTGTGGTTAGAGTCGTAGGCTTCGGGGTCGACGAGTATCTGATGCTATTCGGCGTTGAAGCTGAGATTTTCTTGAAATCTTCGCCAGCCGTTTTAGTCAGCGGAGTCGCGAAGATCTTTTGGTTCGAGTCGACATTATTGGCTTGGTGGAATACTGGTCTTCCCCAGATAGATTGCTGTTGTAGCTGAGGATCTTGCTGTTGGTATTGAGGATTAGGACTCTGCTGCTGAGGAGGAGGAAGATTTTGCAGGAAAAACGATTGTTGATTCTTGAATATTTGCACTTGAGGTTTTGGGGTATTTATGGTAACTGTTGGTTTCTGTTGAAGTGGTAGCTTCTGTTGCAATAAATGCGACGGTGGCTGGGTTTGCTGGAATGACAACTGCGACTGTTGAATTAGATTCGATTGTACATTAGGTTGGTACGACAATTGTGATTGTTGCGCCAAGTTAGACTGTTGCTGAACTGGTCTGTTATACTGGTTGATATTCAATTTCAGACCTTGTTGTTGCTGTGGTTGCAACTGATTGATGTTCGGTTGTTGAGCAGGCACATTGAATTGATTATTGTTGAAAGTCGCCTCGGCGAACTGAGGATTTGGTGGGAATGGTCCCGGGAATTGTGGATTTTCCCTGATGGCATAGTGCTGTTCCAACTTTGGAATAGCTTTCAAGATTTCTCCGCCGTTATCTTTTTGTGGTAATTGTTGATGCGTTTGCAGCAGTGGCAATTGCTGTTGCGATTGTTGCGGTGGCAAAAACTTGAACGGTGGGTGCTGTTGTCGCTGTTGTTGTTGTTGCTGCTGTTGCAGCCTCAATTTTTGTTCCTGCTCTTGCTTACGTCTCTGCTCTAAAATTCTGAATTGCTCTTGCTGCCTCTTATAATCCTGTAATCTCTGTTGTTCGAAGTACTTTTGTTTTTCCTGCTCTCGCTGCTGCTTGAAAGGATCGAAGTTATTGAAGTTCGCTTGCTGCTGATTAGGCAATTGCTGATAGTTCTGCAGTTGAACATTCTGATGGGACAAGGTGGATACAGATCCTGGATGATTCACACTAATCCTGTGTGGTGGTACAAAGGAATTGAATTGCAACCTCTGCTGCAAATCCGGTAGGCCCTGAATAGTGATAGGTAACCTCTGGTGTGGCGGTCGATTTGGTGGGAATGAAATAGGAGGTTGATTCAAACGTTGATGGAATTGTGGTGCAAAGTTCGATGGTGGTGGTTGAGTTCCTAGAAGTTGTTGCTGCGTGAACGAGTTGACAATACGTTGGTGTCCGAATGCAGGTGTCACTCGTGGAGGTACCGGTTGAAACTGTGCGTATGGTCCATGTGGCCGTTTCGGCGATCCAGGTGGCGGATGAGCAGTAGGTTTTTCTACAATGGAATCGTCGGAATCGTCCTTGTCGCTTCTCTTGTTATGATTATTCGGTGGTATTTGTTCGGTACCAAAGGTCACCTTAATGCCACTGCTACCAGAATGATAATATTCACTATCGGGCTTGATAATTGCTCTAAGAGTGGTGGATAGATCGGGTGGCTGAGTGATCGTCTCGACAGGATACGGTGCTGCTTCGGGTTCAGCATCGTCGGGTCTTATTTCCTCGTGCTCCTCCACGGGATTTATCGCTGGAATCGGCGTATCGTAAACCACCCTTGGCTTGTCTTCGCCGTATTCCTGCTTCTTCTCGTACTTCACGTAGAACACTTGAATGGGCTCTTTCTTTTTCTTTGATACTGGTGGTAAGGTCGGAGGCACTGGAGTTGGCAAACTCTCGTTGGACTCCTTGATGATGATCTCGATGATAGGCTCTGGTTCCGTGGGGTAATAATTGTACGGTGATTCCTCGTAGAAAATCGGCTGCTCGTCACTCTTAGCTGCCAAGTTGTAGAGCGGATCACGCTGAGAGTACTGTGCTATTGGTTCCATTTGAACAGCGTATGGTGGTGGTCCAGTACGTCTTGGGGTGAATAATAGCTGCTGTGGTTCTCGCTTGTCGCGGCTCGTCTTCTTCTTCGCTTCGTCATCGGCAAGGACCGCGAGCGCCGCGATGCTCAGGATCAAGATCTAAGACAAAGCGAAAGTGACGATGTAGTGACTTCGCGTTTTTATTTGATGGCTGGCTGATGGGATTTTGTCGCCAGCCGTAATTAGTTCGAGAGACGAGTGCTGTAAGTGCTTTGTCATGCTTGTAATCGAATGATATTTAGGATGAAGTCCGTAAGTGTGCGTTCTTGCCGATAATTGCATTTTGCGCTTATTAAGGGTCAAACGAACTTTCAATGCCTCGGGCGTATGAAATTTATTGATCGTTATAATTTTGGACGTTAACGACGATTACGTAAATGGATGTCGATAGCGATCTTTACAGCTTAATACAAGAATTTTTAATTTTTCGAAAGTACACAACGATACTGAAAGCTCAATCTTTTTTCTTTTTATCCAATTATGGAAAATAACTATTGTTCGTTAGTGGGAAATGAAAGAAGTACGAATTTTTTGCTTGTCTTTTTTCTTAATTAGCCGTTGAATTATATAAGCGATGTAATTCACCACCACAACTATCTGCTGACAAATGTTCCAACGAAATATCCTTTAGTAATTTAGACTGTCCAACGCGCTTAATTTTCCCTCGTCAATGATAAGACTACGACGAACGGGGCGTCAGAAAAACAACACAACGTCGAGTGAAAATTACCAGCTTTAGAGCGAACGTTTAGAAAGCGAAGTAGTTCATCGTCCGAGCGAACGAGCGCGTGTGCAATTGTTCCATCGGCCACGCTTAGTATTCATTCCTCCTTGGGGGCATTTCGTAAACGTCTTCGTTATAAAGGCCGAGAAAAAAGAACGAGTCCAATGAAGATATCATATTTATTGCCAAGAGAGAGAGAGAGAGAGAGAGAGAGAGAGAGAGAGAGAGAGAGAGAGAACTAATGAACGGCGATCTTATGGAAAAACGTTAGGTCGTCTAACTGTAAAATCGATTTTAACGAAATCCTATTACACGAAAATACAAAATAATCTGCATAAAGTTGGGTACAATCGGTTTCTGGAAACGGAGACGCAGGTGCTCCCGCGCTGACACTTGTTCTTTCTCTCTTAACCGAGTGACCCGATTGTCGAACATCCTGTATGATTGGTATTCCCGATGAGACCGATCGACTCGTACGCGAATAAATTAGCGTCGACATTTCTCTCTTTACGCATTTTCCGGGTGTACGCGACGCGTATTGACATTCGTTAGGTAATCGCTTTCTTTTTCTTCTGCATTGTCCGAAGATTATTCTCTGTTCAACGCGCTAATGCTTAATCAAATCGTAATTGCGGACGCATAGCTCGAGACGACTGTAAATAGACGATGATTCGTTTTCAGTTCGTTAAAAGTTGCTTATACATATCTAGTATTAGTTGCGTAAACGCAATATGTTATTAAATAATTTCTGCTTGTACTTTATAGAGGAAAAGTTTACATAAGGAGGCAGCTGCCGGTTAATTGCTAGTCACTACT
Source organism: Phymastichus coffea (assembly GCF_024137745.1). Taxonomy (NCBI): domain Eukaryota; kingdom Metazoa; phylum Arthropoda; class Insecta; order Hymenoptera; family Eulophidae; genus Phymastichus; species Phymastichus coffea. The sequence continues at coordinate 89,485 of NW_026707023.1, read as the reverse complement.
AGCTTTTAGAACTTGACGCGGATTATTTTTTTTTCTTGATTTATAACGTATTAAGTGGATAATTGCTTTCTGTCGGTTAATGCGTCGATCAAGAGGGAGGAAAATCTTTACGAGTTTATATAAATATAGGAAATTTATTTATGGTCAGTCATTGGAAAAATTGCATACGGGTGATATACGTCGTCTCAATAAATAGCTGTAGCAGAAACATTGCTGGTATATTTTTTAATGTTATTTAAAATTTTATAGCAGCAAGTTAAAAAGCATTAGGTTTCTAATGACGTATGTTCAAGCTTTTTTTGGCGCGAGACACTTATCTGATGTGACAATTATTAAGACTTTTTTTGTTTTCAACGTAGAAAGTCCACAAATCAAGCGATCAACGCTCTAATGAGATTTTACAAATATAAATGCGCAATTAATTATCACCTTTAGAATGTTCTAGCAATAGAGTTAAATATTTCCATGCTTTTCTTGCAAGATTTTTATCTTCAAAAAATTTCTTAATACTTAATTAATATTCGTCAAAATATGTATATTATTCAGTCATCAATCACACGTGAATTTCCAAATTTAACTGATCACGTCGGTAGTCGATTGAATTTCAGCAGTTCTTGATAAACGATGCCAATAACGGTAAATCAATCAACTTCCAAACTTGAAGCTTTTATGTTTCATTATTTTCGCCGATAGCCATGAAAAGAAATTTGTACAGCGTATCGTCAAATCTTTACACACATAAAACACATGTTGCGAAGCTATAAATCTAAAACAACGTGCAAAAATAAGATTTCAATCACAAGTCTTAAAAAAATGGTGTTCGAGGCATAAAACGGAGAACCTTAGCGTATACATCACCGCGAGGAATCACCAACGGTAAAATTGTATCGGGAGCGTTCGTGAAAAAACAGCGAGAATACGAGGCGCATAATAACGATTTTTACCTTTTAAACAAGAGCGCTCTTTTTCAAAAAGGAGTAAAAAAAAAAAAAATTGAGAGTATGCCTGGGATGTCAGTCGGTTAAAAAATTACCAGTTGCAGGAAGCGCATGCTTGCTTGAATTTTCTCCCGCTACACGGGGAAGACGAGATGCATAAAAAGAGGCCTCCCTCTCCTACAGCCGTTGAAGAACACGATGAACACTTGGAAACAACATCAACAACAACAACAAAAATAAATAAATAAACGACGCTCCCGCGAAGCCGCTGACACGTACAAAAGTGTTCACGCACGTTGACGCATCTTCAGGCGGCGGCGCGCGGCTACCTCGCACTGCAAGATAGAGAAGGGAACTGAGCAATTCAACAGTCGCCGCGCGCTCGCCGCCGCTGTTGCTGCTTCTTCCCACCAAAGCAGCGACAACCATGCGCATACACACACTCCGGGTGTGCGAGAGAGAGAGAGAGGAAGCCGATCTGCTTCCTAGGCCCCCTTTCTCTGACCGGCGAATAGAGGAGAGAAATTTTTATGGGATGTGATTGATCGCCGCGCGAGAGACGGAGACGCGGCCGAACGGAGCTTCGAACGTTTCAACGGGTTTTTCGATGTCCGCTCGCGAGCGTTATTTGCGGCTTTTGGCGTCCTGCCTGGAAAATACTCGCGCGGCTATATACGTATATACACCGGCGACAGCCTCGCTCGTGCCGTCCTTTGATATCCTCCTCGGCAATTAAGATGCTCGTACTTTTTTCCCCGCTCGCGTTGGATTGGCCGAAAGCTAAGCATTCGCCGGCAATCGTAAGAATTTCACTCCAACAATCTTTCGTGAAAAGAAGAGGCTTTGGCTGACACAATGGCCGAGGAAAGATTTGTTGTTTCTTCGTATTCTTGTTTCTTTTTTATGGATATTCCCAGCAGATAAAAACAAATTACGAACCTTAACGAGACGCACATCATACCGCGCTAACTTTCTCCCTCGGCGTACGTACAAAAAAAAAGTAATAACGAAAACAAATTTTTTCTGTGTTTGGCGTACGGACGATCCACGTGAAATTCCATGAAACATATACACCTTCTCTCGTCTCAAAGAGGAAGTCTCATTAATTAATTAGGAATTTTAAACGCGCCGCCGTACGCGCGTTTTCTCATCGCGCATACACATGGCCAAGAGGGATATATCGCATGGCCCGAGGCGCCTTCGCGGGTCCGGAGTCGCGGAGAATAGACTTTCCTCGATTATTTTTCGTCGATGGGATCTCGCGCGGCGCTCCTTTACGATAGGAATACGCAATGAAATTAGCGGCGACATCGTCTCGCGGAGAGATACGTACCCTCGCGCCTCGTCCGTTCGATGCAGCCTCACCGCCCCGGTGCAAGCCTTTACGATGAAAACGTCGCGGCCGAACGGAGCCCGGAAAAATTTCCGCTTTTCGGGAAGTCCCGTTGCGTCGATTATCTATGTTCGCGCCCGAGCGAGCATTCGGGGGACTGCGCGCAAATCGTAAATTTTCTTGCAGATCCTCCGTTCGCCTTGCCGCGCTCGCGTTTATCCGCGAAAAAAAGGATTCGAGTCGGCATTGTGCTCGACGTTCCCAGACGGCGAAGCTCTCTTCGCGGTTCCTTAGCGCTGCATATCAATCTCTTCTCGCCTCTCCTTCCGGGATACACAACGCGCGCGCGTTGTGTTGTCCCTCTCTTCTTCATTTTTGCTTCGTTTTGTTTTGGGAAACGTCGATGCGTAAGAGATTAGGTAATGCGCGAAATCAAAAGACAGCCAGGCAGAGCGGGACAATAAAGTGAAACGTTAAGATAGCCATCTCCGTTTGCGCCAAGAGGGGCAAATCCAAAAGGCTTTTACGAGATATTCAAACGCATGGGCATTGTGCGCTGTGTTCAACACGATGTCTCTCTCTCTCTCTCTCTCTCTTGCTCGCGCGCGCGGCTGCTTTTCTCGGCTGATTTATAGCTCGACCATTGATACGTCTCGTTAATGGCCAAGCAAACGAGATTATGAAGACTTTCGCGAAGGCGACGAACGAGAGTGAAATGACGGATTCGCACGGTCGGAATGACGGACTCGTAAATATCCTCGGCGCGAGAACTTTCACCGCCACCCCCGCGCCCTCGCGCGTCGCCTCGATTACACACCGATCGGGATTCAATGATCATCCTTTTCCCATCTGCCTGCCGCGGCTGCTGATCCGGAACGTGACCTTGCTGAAAAGTTCGCTTTCATTCCCCGCCGTTTCTCTATTTCGCGTGTCGCTGGCTGCCTCGTGCATGCGCGCGGCTTTCACGCAAGAGCGGTTCGAAGGTGAATTGGCAATTCGTGACTTGGAGGATGCATCGCTATAATTGATGATATATGTCGGCTATTCATTGATATTTTTCGCGTCTTTCTTTTATCGGATTGCTCGGCCCGCGGCCAATTATTACGCGGACAATCGCGTTGGATCGACGCTTCGCAGCGATGAATTAACGTTCGGGTCCCTCGTTCGCCGATAACGTACGGCGGCAGCGCCGAAGAGCGCATCCAACCTCGCGTAACGCGTGAACGTCGATCGGATCGGACCCGCAGGGTCGGGCGGTCGGCTCGCGCGCGATGCAGTGCACCTGACGCGCGTTCGGATTCGGGACGATCGGCGAGCACTCTCGAATGGAATTCCGCTCGGCAGATCGGACGCCGGCGAAATGTCGAGCGAAGCGCATATCCGCGAGGCTCTCGGCGAGCGCGTCCAGCACTTACTTGGGAGCCGCGGCAGAGCAGCTCGGCGTTTCTCGCGCGCTCGTCCTACTTGGCCGCAAAAACTTTCACTTGCAGCGGGCTCGAAGCGGCCGCGCTGACGACCCGATGTATATCGATATACGTGCATACATGCACGCGCATGCATGCCTGTTCTCTCTCGGGCGCTTTTTATGTGCATTTGGGAAAACGATGCATTGTGCGGCGATAAAGAGGGATGGTTAATTACGTATGGCTACCATGGTACGACGGATTAGAATGATCGAGGTCGATATCGTAGGTCGTTTGGTAAATCATCGCGCTAAATCTGCTTTTTTTTTTTTTTTTCGCGAAGAGACGCTTCGGAAAGATTCTCCTTATTAATGGGCGGAGAAGGTTCTCGGTCGGCGCGAGAAAGTTTTCACCGTTTGTGCGCGCGATGCTTGGCTGCATTTTGTGATCCTCATTGCGGCATATTGACGCGAGAGATCGCGGAAAACGCTTAGACGATCAAAAGTTGTAAACAGAACCATCATTTGCGCAGACATGAGAATGCAGCCATTGTGGCAAGTGGGAAAAGCGCGATAAAGCAAAGATAACTGTGCTCTCTTCAAACATACGTATAGTACTGCACGTGTATTCCGTAGATATTTCTAAATAATTATATCGTTGCATACGTTCTCGTAAATTGACGTATACCTGTTTTAATCCGACACACAAAAAGTTATAACTAAGTGACGTACATCATTGAGATACAGATATTTGTTGATCCGATTTATTTTGCCACGCAAATCAAGTTTTTCGTCGATGTAGGTTACAGTTCAATGACTGATATACCTCTCATAATCTAGCAAAGATGCTATATGTCGAAAGTAGATTACACTCGTTCAGTATCAATAAGTAAGTTTCATAAGAGTACATTTTCTAACAGCAAAAATCAACTAGGCTGATCGCCGTACTTTTACGGGCTGTAAACGCGGAATTACATAGCTCACAAAACTTAATTGAACCTTACAGCGACACGCGCAATTTTCATTGGAAAACTCTGCGCGCAAACGTGCATTATAAAATTCAAATAAAACTCGCTCCTCGTCAAAAAATTCACTTTGTGAAAGTTTCTCACTCACTCGAGAGAAATTAAAATTACAAAGAAGAAATAATGTACGTGGAATGAAGTAAAAAAAAAGATCCACGTTTCGTTGGTCTTTTAAGGCGTGTCGCTGCTGATTCGTTTTTTTTTTCGCGCGCACCGTTAGATGACTTTTTTTCGTAGAGAGGCAGGCCAGTTCGGTGACCGAGTTGATTGGCATCGATTCGTAAAAAGAAGAAAAATGCACACACGCGCGCGCGCGCGCGAGGAAGAAAGAGAAAAATACAGGTCGATCGCGAAAAAAGGATTGCATAAATTACGCCGCCAGAGGTATCGGTCGCCGCGGCACTTTTGCGGCGCGCGGAAAATCGTAAATAAGAAACCAAAGCGAGCGTGTGAAGGAAAAAGCTAAAAAAGAAAAAAAAAAAAAACAGCCGTAGCGCTTAAGCGCGATTATGAAAATTACGCAAGGCTCGCGGCAGGGGAGATTTCTTCATTTTCCAGAGCAGCGTAAGTCATTAAGAGCGCCAGGTTTCTTGTGCAAACAATGCGTGCGTGGAGCCATTTTTTTTACTCTTTCCGTGAATATAGGTTAATAATCGGCAGGTGAGTTATTAACGTGTCCTCTCTCCCCTCCGACGAGCACTCACCTTTAGAGCCAAGGGAGCGTGAAAGTTTTTTTTTTTTTTTCTTTTCCTTTTTTGTTCCAGACTTCGACGCTGAAATTGTACGTTACGGTCTCGCCTTTACGCGCGTACGAAACGCGATTTTTCCAACGCGTAATTTATGTAATCCCTGCTCGTAGTCCGCGCGTCTACCCGAGTGTTTATTATACCGTACGGGAAATGGGAAATGCAGGCGCGACGCGCGCGCGATTGGCTTTCAGATAGACGTACGGACGCTCCAAGTGATTTATTTTATTGTTCTGTCGCGCGACGGACTGACATATTTTTTCGTTTTGCGAATGCAGATTGCGTCCTGCTGATTTTGCCTTTCGGAGATGCGCCGATTTCTTCTTCTCGTTCTTCGTCGCATAACAAGTGCGAGACGCGATGATAATAGCGAAAAGAGTGAAAGTTGCCGCGCGCAGAGACCTTCTGCCCCGCAACTGCGAGATGTGCATTATTCATGTAACTATATCTCTCTTTATTCCTAAATACGCTTGTTCGATCAATCGTTATTTATATAATTTTCATTATTTCCCTCTGGAAGCCCGAGTACACCAGGGCACGCGAATAAATTATGCGCGCGGTTGACGAGTTCAGAACTTTTCATTAAAATATTTGAAAAATGAAACTGGGAGAGAGTAAAGCGGAAGAAAAATTTATTGGCAAAGAGACACTTTATGTAATCTAAACAGTCGACCGGTCGTGGCGAGGATGAAAGTACGCATCGATGCGGATATTAATTTCATAAAAGCCGCTTATGAGCAGCATCTTTTCTGTGCGACGATACTTTCAATTGTGCATCCTTCGGACAGTATCTTGTCTTTTTTGCCATTTTAATTGGGAAAACATCGACTAAGCAAGTTTTAATATGTTGCCCGTTGATAAAAGCTAACTATACCGATGAAAAGCGCTCATCATCGTGCGTCCGTAATTTCAACAACTTTCCACAAAATCAGCCGATAGTATCATGACGTTTATCGGTTCCATCGATTAGAATTACCTCGTTGAATTCACTTTAGGGGACAGATATTAAAGTGTAATTGACAAAAATATCGAAAGGCGACAATTTAAACATCTATTTTTATTCATCTTGCAAGTTTCATAATTTAAATTAAAATTTCGATTAATCATTTTGCACGTGCAGTTTCCAATTTGCCGGCATATTTTTTGTCCGCGTGCTGACAGGTGTCAAATCTTCGATATTTATGTAATAATCAATATTCAAATTTAAATGTGGGCTGAGCGCACACACTTCGTTGCGTCACATTTGACAAATTACATAAGCACTTTTACGCGTCAAATTAGCGAGAAAACTGATGCGTTCGAGCCCGTAACATTACGCTCGCAAGCATTGCAATTTCCTCGACATTTACCTTCAAAACACGAGTACCAATTAAAAGAATGAATTTACATAAGGAGAAGACATTGTTTCTCAACGGGTAACTTTTCATTGGAAGACGATATCACCAAACGGACAATCGCTCGCAAATAAAAAGGTGTCTAGCCACTAGGCTCGCGATTCGCGGCCGTAGCTGCTCGCGAGTGACTCATTTTTATATGCGCGCATCCAAGTTGCGCGAGCGAGCGGGTGCGTTCGCGTGAAAAAAAAAAATTGAGGAGGATGCGCGCAAGTCGGAATGTGAGAGGGGTTGCCTATCTGCGCGAGCACGCGCGTAAGAGTGAAAGTGATAGCCGCGCGCGCGCGAAGAAACCGAGGCCTAAAGTGGGCCGTCGGAATCGCGCGGCGCAACCGTTATTAAAATATAAAACGCGCGTCCGCGGCTGTTCGGCATTTCGCTGGCGGAGAAGGACGCCGCTTCTCTCGGCGCGACGCCGCAGCTCCGCTTATTGGCTCGCGATCGCGCGGCGAACTGCGGACGGACGCCCAGGGAATGTGCGATTCGCGCGATCGAGCTTGGCTGTCGTCGTACTGCCTACGTGCGACACGGCAGCTGACGACCGCGGAAGCCCAGTTGAAATCGCTCTCGAAGAAAACGCCGAAGCCCGAGAGAGTTAAACGCCCACGCGTGGCACTATGTGTCGTCCGAGGAATGAAATACTAGCTCTTCGTGCGCACGTAAGTCGCTTTACAAGACGAAGCGGTTCGATGAAAGCTGTAGCTTCGTTCTGCTCGCTGGCCATCTTTTATACGCAAGTGTCGCTTTGTTATGCAGAAAGTATCGATTTTTTTTTTCATTCCCGGCCAACAACTGGAATTGCGCGCGCTCGCGTTATACGCTTCCAAGATTTTCAATTTTCCGTGCACTCTGTTAGTTAAATTCCAACATCGTACCTTATTTTTTAAATCGTTTAAGTAAAGTTAATGGCTTACCGAGAAACTTGAAATACTTGAATTATTTATAGGATCATAATTTGTGAAAAGCCTTGCGTTGTATGTATAGTTTCTTTCTCAATTCTCATCGACAAGATATCGGTATATAGGCTTTAAACATTTTATTTTACGCGCCATCGCGTCTATAATTTATTTCATATACAAAAACTAAACGAAAGTATTATTAGACTTTATGAGAAAGTTCGAATTCAAAAGTTTATCCAGCTTAGAAAAACCTATTACAAGTACTTCGATTACCACCCAACTTTCATCTTAATCGTTTGAAATGTACGCACAAACACGTTTCTTTTTTGCAAGCGAAGCTCAAAGTATGAGCCCCCCGAAAACCAAACAAGGAATTTTATAAGAATTACGTGAACGTGAAATCCACGACATTCGCAAAATGCCGTCTGCGTGCGTGCCGCGAGACAAACAAGCGTATACCGTCAAGAGGTTTTTATGGTACTATTTGTAAGCAGGAAAATCCTCATGAAACGTGCGGATTTTCGCATAAGATGGATATCGAACATCTTCGCTCCCATATTAAGCGCCTTAGTGAAAGTGCGATAAAGCCGCGCTTTTTTATTCATACTCGCCATTCAGGGAATTCACTTGCAGAAGAGTGAGAGAGAACTTCTCGATGGTCGACATCGTCGCCGCGAGTTCGATCTTGATATAGCACGCACGATATGAGATTTCTATTATGATGGAAACGTAGATATATAACCGACGCACGTGAAAGAGACTCATTTTTTTTTCTTTCATCGTCTCCCCTTTGATTCACGGTTAGTGCCGTGTCATAGGCGCGGTGAAAGTCCTTTTGCCATTTTATTTCCTTTACGATTACCTTGCCAATTTTTTCAGCGCAATCGGCACGCATTGTGCCGACGAGGGGGGGGGGGGCTTTAATTCGACAAAAGGTAATTTCAGCGCGCTATTGCCACCGGCGGCTTAATTAAGTTTTCTAAAATCCGTCACCGGTGCTGCCACGCAAGGTGAATGTTCCTCTCCTTTACCACTGAAGATTATCTGCTTTCACGTGCGTCAAGCACGTCACGTCACTCGACGTGCTGTACGTTATGGCTCGGCTGCTTCTTTATTTTTTTTCTTATTGTTAACGGATGCATTCCTGCAAAAATACGTAAACGTATTTCTCGTTTTAACGCGCGCGCCGTTTCAATAAACAGAAGCTCAACAATAACCATCAATTGGCTGCAACATCTGAAGTATACACAAGTGCTACGTGAAAGCGAGGTGATACGAGAGTAATATTCGTTCGCGACAATTTTCCTGCTGTGTATCGCGCGCATTGGTTATATAGGTATATCGCTTAATTGATTCGTACGAGCTCTACTCGCGTAACGATCACTTCCGTAAAAGAGTCGTGGGCATAATTAGATTTTGTTTGCTCTCGAGAGCCGTTTCCGAGCAACGGACACTAGTCGACGCGGAAGAGTAGTTTCTAAAGCGCATGTGCATGCCTAATCCCCGGCTTCTATGTATTCCAAACGAGTTTTGCATTAGGACTCTGTCGCTGAAAGGTGTTGCGATGCGGCTGTCCCGATCGTAATTCAAGTTTACTCAGCGTACGTGACACCGCAATCAATGGTGTAGTTGAAGAGAGGCTTACTTTTTAATGGTAGCAGATCTTGAGAATATCCGAGAGATTTATAGACGCCTTTCACCTCGCACCGTGTAGTTCAAGTTTCTCGGAAATTACATAATCAGTTTTGCGAAATTATATTCTGTAAACGGACATAACTTCCACTGCGTTTAGTTTCAATTTATTTCGAAGTGCAAAATAGCGATTTATACGATTGATTAGTTTCGAAACGTCCCAAAATCTCCTATCGAGGTTGATTCCCGTGATCAACGAAAGCCCTGCGAATGCGCGCTTCAATTTCGCGGCTATGGTGTGAAAACAGTTGATCAGTCCAAGTATGGCCGCGTTCAAACGTAACACGTGTGCTGCCGCTTGCGCGTGTCATGCTTGCTCCAGAATTTGCTTCGCTATCGATCAGATCTTTTGCACTATGCGTGTCTACGGTTGGATGTTGGATGCTTACGTCGTGGTAAATTTGTTATTCTTTTGGAAGGTTCTTGATTCGCGAAAATCGTGTTTCACCCTTGAACGATCACGATGTATGAATTATCGCGTTGATACATCAGCTGTTGTTAGACTGCTTGCGCCATCTCACGACAAACATCCCAGTCAATTTAAATTTTCGAATGTCACAGGACTTTTTTCAAGAAAATTTGTGGAGTAAATTGCCAAGTAGTTGGCAGGACATTTTGGATGGCGTGATGCCTGAAGAGTTAGGTCAGTGGATCCTCGAAGAATCTGGAAAGTAAGTTGCGATCGGTCGTTAAGTTATAAATGTTCGATAACATCGATTTATACTGATTTTAGCAAGCGTGTTTGGCCACTATCATTGTTGGCACTCAGAGTTCTTATTAATAATATACAGATACCCAGAGATTACAAAAGAGATGCCGCAATTAGATGCTTCTCAAACGTCCGTCAAACTCAAAAAACCAACTCAAAAGAGAACGATCAAGTCTCAGCGAAGGACCAACGATTTGATAATTTATTCAAAAAGCACGTGAAAACAAAGAAGAGATACGAAATCGACGTCATATCCAAGGTAAATACACCGAATCCCGAATTATCAATCTTCTTCAAAAATAAAAAAACAAACGAACGTAGATAGCAGCTGATTGCGCTAGCAAAGCCGGATGCACGTGTGTCGTTGACGTGGGTGCTGGCATGGGTCATTTGGCTCGAGTTTTGGCTTACAGGTACGATCTAAAGGTTACATGCGTCGAACAAAACCCAGCATTACTCGAAGGTGCTAGGTAAGCATTATACGTTTCTCTTTGCATAAGCGCGAAATATGATTCGTTGAAATTAATTTAAACAAATAACTTTGAGTCCCCCCCCATCCATACACACACGCGCGCGCGCGCGAAATTACCGTGCGCAGCGCTTTGATAAATTATAGACATAACATAGTCTATTATATAGCATCTTTTCCCCACTTGCATTTTACGGACGCGGTGCATTTAAAATGTATACTTCTCAAAACATGTACATTGCATATTTACATAAGCTTGTAGACAATTTCCACGGATTATTAAATAATTCTTACATAAGGGTCGATATATTAACATATATTCGGTTCGAAAATAAAAGCTAAAGTTGACAATTTATGTGTTTGTAGAAAATGGGATAAGCAATTGGCCGAATCGTTAGGAAAGTATTTGTCGGACTTTCGCGAAAGAAAGCCACCGCATCAGCTCGCCGTACGAGTAGAAGCGTCGAGTTCAGCGAGACGACAGTTAGCCGAGCAATTGACGCTAAGCTTCGGCGCCGAAGAGTTCGACGGTTTTGGTCTAATTGGTTTGCATCCGTGTGGTGATTTGGCTGCAACCCTTCTGCGATTTTACAGCAACGAGCAGAGCGTCAAATTCATTTGCATCGTTGGTTGCTGTTATATGAAACTGACGCTCAGGTTCGTTACGTAAGCGATTTTTACGATAAAAATGAACGAAATTGTGCAATATAAAGCGCCCTCGGAATTCTCGTGCCATGCCTTTTTTATTACTTTATAATTACAAAATTTTCGTCGTGTGCCTTTATTTACTGCGCGAGAGCTATGATGGAATACATTATCTTTTCTTCCGCGGAGGTTTCGTATGTTGCATCTCGAATCAAATTTTGTCATAAATAGTAACGTCTAACATTAGTCAGATCCGCACATATGATAAGTGAAAGTAAATTAATGATACACGGATATGTTGTAAATTACCTTTTCTCTGTCGTTTCTTCGAATGTATAGCGGAGATGTAGAGAAAGGGTATCCAATGAGTCAACATGTGACAACTAGAGGTGGCAATAATCAATTGTCTTACGCTGCATTAGAGGTTGCGTGTCATGCTTTGGAGAAACATTGTGATAAGTTGAAAACCAACGATTTTTACGACTTGATTGTGCGTATCGTGTAGCTTTCACACGAGTGTTTTGCTACTGTATTTTTAAATGTTTCATTTAATTTTCATAACGTGATAATATCAGGTTCATGCATATCGAGCTGTTCTGGAGTTCTTGCTGGTTGAGAAAAATCCTGCTTTGCGGCGGAGGCAGCTGAAAAATACTAAAGTCAAAGATAATACTGAATTCAAAGAGTTTAGTATTTTTAACATATACATTTGTTATCTGAAAGGATATTGTAATTTAACTTTTGTCATTGGCAGGTACTGTAAAGTTGCTACTGAAGTTTTGGATCCAAAAGATCGACCAACTGATTTGGATTACGAGAGAACTGACGTCAAAGACTTTTTAAAACAGTGGAAGCGAGTTTTAATATTTAGCTCTTTACGATTATTCCTTGCGCCATTGGTTGAAACTCTAGTTTTATTTGATCGATTTTTGTATCTGTCAGAAATGCAATTATCTCCATCTTTAAAAGCGGAATTTGACTCTAGAATTTCACCTCGCAACTTTGTTCTTTCGTCTGTTAAGAAAAAAAAATGAGATATTTTTAATAATCCAATGATAATATTAAAATACAAGACAATTATTTTTCAAGCTTTATTATAAATTTTTGAATAAATTATAAATTATAGAAAAAGAATTTACTAATTTTCATATTTTTCCTAATGGAAAATTTTGTAATGATAATTGAAATGATTTTTTTTCTTATAACGGAGTATGCGTAATTATTTATAATAAACAATGCACTATAGTTATACCATATTTGTAGAATAAAAGTAGATAAAAGAAAATAGTTTTATTGCATTAACATCAGTCAAATTACTTCTAAAAGAATAAAATATTAAAGTATCATAATTTCTCATTTTTAAATTCCATTACTTTTCCTACCGTTGATGTCAAAATGTTAGTAATTCAACTAATAATTATAAAATGTCATGCATCAGAATGGCACAAAATATGAACATAGAAATATAGTTTTTAATATTTATATTATATTTTTATGTCTTTCACTTTGTTACTTAGTACATCTGAAATTATTGCATTATTGAGAGTTAATAAGTTAATATTAATAATAGTTACATAGCTTAGATAACTTTTTAATATTAATAAATAGTATTGTTATTTGAAAAGTTAGCGCGTAATCGCCATATTACGGTCACTCAATAGCACGTAAACCATACCGAGTTTAGCCGGACTTTTCCGAAGGCATCGAGCATCTGTTCTCAACTGCTAGGTGGCTGGTTTTTTTGATGACGTCATTAGAACAACCAAGCAGAAGGCGATAAGACCGTCAAAAAAGCGAAACACACAAGCACGAGTGAGAGAGAGAGAGAGAGAGAGAGAGAGAGAGAGAGAGAGAGAGAGAGAGAGAGAGAGAAGAGAAGCAAGCAAAAGCAAAGCAGAGTGCTGCCCCTCCATCAACACAGATACACAGAGAACACCAATTGCCTTGACCACGCCAGATTGAAAAAAAAACGAAAGCATCCTGATCTCCGATTTCTTGTCTACGTTTGATCGTCAACATGTCGTACGCCTACCTCTTCAAGTACATCATCATTGGTGACACGGGTGAGTCCTCCATAACTCTAATCAACAAAACTACGATTCGCTCGTTTCCCCTTCATACTCCACTACGCTCATGTCTCTTCATACTCGTCTTGATAGCTTCTATTGTTTTCGTCTTGTTTTTTCTTAGGCTTTGCATCATTTATTGCGCGTTTGTTAGACCTTTTTCTTGCTCTCGCAACAAGATGATTTCTTTTTTCGTGGCCACTCTGGGGATGTTATACTTTATCAGTTCTCTCTTGCTTCCTCCTACTTACTTTTGCAAGATAAAATGGTATTTAAATTAACCTGTATATTTAATTAGCTGAAATGAAATCCCTGGAAAAGACATGTTAAATCCTATTTTTAATAAAATTTCGGAGTTTCCTATCCAAATAACACGGTGATACTATATCTATATTGATTTTTCTTTGTTTATATTTACCGTGTGCCTCTCGTTCTGCTGCGTAGCACTGACGAATGTTTTCCATTTTGCAGGCGTCGGAAAATCTTGTCTCCTACTACAGTTTACAGATAAAAGATTTCAACCTGTGCACGATCTCACCATTGGAGTTGAGTTTGGTGCTCGTATGATCACTATCGATAGCAAACAAATCAAGCTTCAGATTTGGGATACAGTAATTAATACTTCTTTGTCTTATTATTAGTCATTTTCATGCTTCATACAACAATGGCTTTTTTCTAATAGGCTGGTCAAGAAGCATTCCGTTCAATCACTAGATCTTACTATCGTGGTGCTGCAGGAGCCCTATTAGTTTATGACATTACTCGCAGAGAAACTTTTAATCACTTGACAACGTGGTTGGAAGATGCAAGACAACACTCAAATTCCAACATGGTTATTATGCTAATTGGCAACAAAAGTGATCTGGATGCTCGAAGAGAAGTTAAAAGAGAGGAAGGGGAAGCTTTTGCCAGAGAGCATGGACTTGTTTTCATGGAAACCAGTGCAAAGACTGCTGCGAACGTAGAAGAAGCTTTTATCAATACTGCTAAAGAAATTTATGAGAAGATTCAGGAAGGTGTATTTGATATAAATAATGAGGTATGTTCAGTTTCTTTTTTATTTGCATACATAGTCATCAATTTATTGTTTGTAATCTTATCTTTTCAAATTTTCAGGCCAATGGTATCAAGATTGGGCCATCTCACTCACCGACAAGTCCAGGAGGTATAGCTGGAGCAGGAGGTCAAGGTAGTTTACAAGGCGGTGGCTGCTGCTAGGGGCTTGGGTTGAAATGTCCACAACTGAATCCCTCTACGATCTGAACTGATTATCTCATTCCTGCTCTTTGTTTTTCACAGGGAAGCGCCTATATTGTTAACTTGATTTGTCCGTCGTGTTTGAGATAATGAGTGATACATAGGCAATGAACTTATATTATTTAGTAGAGGAAACGTTTTTAAGAATAGAACATTATTATGAAACAACTCACTATAGTTACGACGCGGGTAGACACAAATCAAGCTTTATTTTACAGATTTTTGCAATTTGCTTTTCTCTTATTTGTCTTTGTCATTCAAAGAAGCAAGGTATTTGTGAGATAGGTTCAATTGTGTGTGAATTTAATTTAAGTAAATATTTAAAAAGTGTATCGTAATGCGATTCTCACGGCAATGATTAGTTTTGTTTTTATGACGGCTAGATTCGTCGATTGACGGTCTATTCTTTTTTTTTTTTTCAATCGTATTTCGCGGTGTCGTTTAATTTTGAAGCAGGAATGTTAGTTCATGCTCGTTAATCTTACACAAGTTTTATGTATATGTATGTATTATTGCTGTACCAAAATGACTAATATATAAAAAATTTCAATCATTATTACCTCGGAATCAGAAAAAGAAAATTATATGTGCGAGGCGTCGAAAGGAAAAAATTCAGATTGAGCTTATAGTAAATTTTGCTTTTATGCCAATTTTACATTTTTAAATACGTGAAATTTCTTTTGATGGGTTATATAAGTTCAATTGCTTTCGGTGCCTTGTCAGCGCGATGATAAACAATGTGCAAAGAACTAAGTTTCAAGAATTACGGTGATCGTCTTTGGTTACCTAGATGTCAATTGGTCGTGACGATTTATTTTAGGTGGGTTATTTTAAGTGGATACTACGTTTATCAGTGTCAAACAAACAAACAAAAAATGAAATTTACAGCTGTTGCACGTTATTTTGCATACACAAATTGTAACATATTGTTAAGTACTTGATGCTACTTGGCATATCTTTAAATGACATTTCATGGACAAAGAATCTTCTACGATGATGTTTGTTTTTTATTGACTCCATAGTTATGTAGTATAAAAAACTAATCTATTCATTTTCTCTTGCTGTAATAAAAAATCACTAGTCAGGCGAAATATTATTCACTTGAAATTCGTGAAGATCCAATGCAGAAGAAAAAATTATGACATGTATACTTAAGTAATTACGATAATAAACATATTGCATATATAATAAATCAAGAAAATCGAGTGAACAAAAAAGATTTTCTTACGAGGTTCTTTTTATTATTTAGCTTCTGTAAAACAAAACGACAAGTAATTATATACTTTTTGGTACATAAAAGGATAAAAAATGTATGAAGATCATGCCAGTAGAGTTTAAAAGTGTTTCATATATTTGTACATCTAATACGGTATTATCTTAAATTGTTACATATAAATTGCTTTATAAATACGAAAATATACCAAGCATGGCTTCTTGGATAAAATCTTCATCATGCTAATATTCGAAAATTAATTTATTACGACATTTATCTGTCAAACTTTCAGTCCTACATATAATATAGAGTAAATAAAAAATCTTATTCAAATCGCAGTAACACACTGTTTTCATTGGTACAAAGCAAACCTATATTTTTTCAAATGATGGTTGAATCATTTAGAAGATGAGAATGACACTTTATATAATATAATTTTACAAATACATAAATCTACGTAACATGTAAATTATATATATCTAAGGTTTTTGAACAAGAAGCCAATAATTTATTTGTTACACAGAAATGTGATTGGTCAGTCACGATACAACTATTCAAACGAAGCAATATTGGTTCGTATCTATGATTTGATTTCCTCTTGCGTTTGTAAAAATTTCCGCACGATATTAATGATGACTGCGTTGCTTTCATCATATAATCGTGAATAGCATTGCACATGATTCATAACGCGAGTGCACTTACAATTAGAATACCGTTGAATTTGTATTTGCAAAATAGATGCTGTTTACTTGCAACTTTTTAACGAATTAGTTTATCTTGGTTGCAAGTAAATACTTGGATTAATTAAGTAACTGCTGCGAGCGGAACACAGATAGCGCGTAAAAATAAACCACAGTGGAGCCGAATGATAAAAAGAACCAGTCAACTCATACATTAGTAAGAATCAGCGCGGCGTACGAAAGTAAGATCCGTATCATTATTCCAGCAGTCAAAGCGCGTAGTGCTTGTTAAGTGGTTTTTTCAGCAGCGAGAGTGCGACTGAGCGAGAGAGTGTTTGTTCAATTACGTATAGAAGCTCGCAAGTAGATATCTGCCAGGGAGATATAGCATTTTATACAAGCATATTTTGACGAAGCACAAAGCAGCGAATGCCGACGACGACGGGGCGGAGAGGGTGAAGGAAATTGAGGTTAGGAGATAGTAGTGGACGCACTAGTCGCAGAAGTAGCAAGTCTGAGTGTGACTGTGACGGTAGAGGAAAACATCCTCTATTCCGTCGGCTATTTTGACGTTTGCGGGCAGAGGAGGAGAGACGCTGCTCGACGCCATGATGGTAGGTGGAACCTGTTATCAATGTTATATGCCAGCATTTTGGCAGGCGGCCGGTCGTTTTCGTGTGGCCGGGGAAATCCCTTTAATGAGTTGTCTCTGCAGTAAGTTCGTTAGGCTGGGTTTAATACGACAAAATGTTGCAGGATGGAATATGCGACAGTACCGAGATTATCAACAATGTTCCAACTAAAAAGGTACTTATATTTTCTATGAAAGTATGACGTGTCAAAATGTATGTTGTTGATTTAATTTTTTTATCTTTTCAGACAATCTCAAATGAATCCTCAGTCGATCAACCCAATTGTAAAGCGTTGTTGATTGATATCTCGGATGCACTTAGTGAAAAGGACAAAGTTAAGTTCACTGTGCACACTAAGACTACTCTGCCAGAATTTCAGAAGTCTGAGTTCTTTGTTGTTAGGCAGCATGAAGAGTTTGTCTGGTTACATGATAGGTTTGAAGAGAACGAGGAGTATGCTGGTTACATTGTGTGTATTTGTGCTTTAATTTACAGTGTTTTGGAGTGAAGTGCTTACTATTTTTTTTCTGTGTTATATGTTTAAAGATTCCACCCTGTCCTCCAAGGCCTGACTTTGATGCATCCAGGGAAAAGTTGCAAAAGCTTGGTGAAGGTGAAGGTAGCATGACTCGAGAGGAGTTTATGAAGATGAAACAAGAATTGGAAGCGTAAGTTATGAGATCTTTTTTCTGTGTTATTGAGTATTTGAGAGTGTGAGTTATTTATAAGAATAACTTTTAGGGAGTATTTGGCTACATTTAAGAAAACTGTTGCCATGCACGAAATGTTTTTAACTCGCCTTGCTCACCATCCAGTGTTCCAAAATGACCATAATCTTAGAGTTTTTTTAGAATATGACCAAGATCTTTGTGTAAGAGGTTAGTAACACTACTTTGTAATATAACAAAACAATTTACATGATTTATGTATACTTATGCAAGTTATAATAATCATTAACTGTCTAATAACAAAAATTATACAGCACTTTTCATTTGTACTTAGTTTTATCATATAAATTATTTATTTCTTTATACTTTAATTGAATAAATATAATTATATTTTTCTTTAGGAAAAAATAAAATGGAAATGTTTGGTGGATTGATGAAATCGTTTTCAAAAACGAAAGATGAATATTATTTGTCAGCCACTGTGAAAGATGTTAATGATTTCTTTGATCAAGAAATGACATTTCTTACACAATATCACCAAAACTTAAAAGAAGCTACAAGTCGTGCTGATCGTCAAACAGCTAAGCATAAAGATATGGCGGATTCTTATATAAAAATTTCTACTAATATTTTACAATTAGCTACTACAGATGATGGAAAACTCGAAAAATTTTTAACGAAAATAGCCGAGACATTTGAAAAACTTCGGGTACGTATGTAACCAAGAGTACCACATACATTTTTATATCTGGTTTATTGGAAAAAATTACAATCATTTTAGAAAGTCGAAGGTCGCGTTGCGTGTGATGAAGATTTAAAGTTATCTGATACTCTGCGGTATTACATGAGGGATACCGCAGCTGGCAAAAGGCTATTGATCCGGAGGCTGAAAGCGTTACACGCTTACGAAACTGCGAATAGAGCTTTGGAAAAAGCACGTGCCAAAAATAAAGATGTACATGCTGTAAGTGTCATTTTATAATTATTGGTGACTGAAAATCCAAAACTTTAATTATATAGTTATATTTAGCATCTGTAAATAACAATTAAATTATTGACGCTTTTCACTTATAACATTTAACTTTTTATTAAAAAACGTCATTGTCGTAAATAACTAATTCCATTTTTCTTGCTCCTAAAGGCACTGGAGGTTGCAGAGGTGTGTTCTTGTTTTTATATGGAATAAATATAGCATTTTTGTAAATGTGTGGAAAGAATTATGTTTAGTTTTTTTTCTTTTTGAGAATTTTATAAGTATCACAAATTTGAATGTGAACAATATTTGTTATAGAATGCGTACAATTTATAATTATATTATTTTTATTTTTTATTGTTATATGATTAGAAACATTTCACTATATTTTCAAACAGCATGCATTACCTGATATATTATGCATGAATAGTTCTTATTTAAAATAAAAATTTTGCTTCTCGAATGTCTGTGGGAGTATGAAGTTTTTTATCTGAAAATAAATTTATTGCTTCATTTTAATTTTTGTTAATGTTTCATTATTCGTAGGCGGAGCAAGCTCAGACCGAAGCATGTACAAAGTTCGAGCAAATGTCGGAAAAAGGAAAAGAAGGTAATTTAATGAATATGAGGATTGGCATACTTTAAGGACTCAATAACAATTATTTTAATGTTTAAGAACTAAATGATTTCAAAACGAGGCGAGTTGCTGCCTTTAAAAAGAATCTCATTGACCTAACGGAATTTGAAGTAAAACATGCGAAGGTGTGTTCCAAGTTTTTATTGCTTAAAAATACGCGACAAATATGATTTATTAAAAATTGATCATCATTTTAGGCGCACGCAGATATGCTCAAAAAATGTTTAGTAATCCTCCAAAGCGAGTGATTCGAAGAAAGTAATTAACTAACCATAAAGACTACGCTATAAGTGGACAGAATAAATGGATATAATGATGTATTTAAAAGATTAAGATATTATATTGTAAAATATTATATTTTTTGTTATTCTAAGCCGCATTAGCGCGCCAAATAAAAGGTTAAGCATTGAGACAAGTAAATTTACGTATGCCGAATGATTAATAATAAGGGGTGAATGTATTTTTCTATATTTTTTTCAAGCTATATAAATCATAGGAAAATAGCTTTTTGATTAACTTTTTCATACAAAATGTGATTGATAATATTGGCATTGATAAAACAATTGTCATCTTCAAGTAAAAATACGCGCATGACATTTAGATCGTCTTCTTATATATGTAAAGTCAAAATGTTTTTCTCATCTGTTATGTTCATTAAATATGGCTCTTTAAATTATTATATAAATCAAAATTTGAATATCATACAATACGTATCGATAATATTGTATACATGATTAATGTTTTCATTAATATGATGTAATAAAAAATGGAAAATCAATTCTGCTTATTTTTACTTAAAAAATTTATAAAATAGTATTTTAGATAATGTATATTCTTATCAATTTGCACGATTCTCGTATCTGGTAAAAAATGAGTAAGAGAATATCAATAATTTAATGATTAATATTCAATTTGATAAATAAAAATATAAATATTCGAAAAATATAAATTATTTTTGTGTTAAGATTCTAAAAATTGCCCTTTAAATTTTTAACTTTATACAATTGAGTGAACGTAATTATGTCAATTGTATGATGATTTGAAACTCATGATTTGACAAAATAAAAAAGTTATGGATATGTGTATACGAATTAGTAAAACACAGGCGCGTGCGCGTATAGATAAATTTCACATTGCATTTTTTAAGGATTTGTTTGTATGTATTACTTGAGGTTTTGTAAATTACTAACAAAATGAAATTGGAAGGATCAAGTAGATTATATTCTCGCATTTATTTTTATTGAATGAAGTTCAATCGACATCATTCCCTCTTATAATAGACGATTTTATATATATATATATATATATATATATATAAATATATAAATATCTAGAGAGAAATTGCCGAATCGGATATTTTTCGACAATTCACTTTTTGAAGTTCCGCCACACAATTACATTATTCGATCGTAATATTAACAAATTCTATGGAGATGATAACATGCGTAATGTCGGCAAAGAATAGTGCGAGCAGCAGTGCATATATAATCCATTTACAGTCGTAAACTGCTGCTTGCAGAATCTTTTTACAGCGATGACACTCGCAATTGGCATATGCGTTCATATTTTAGGTTGATAGAAAAGTCGTCTTTCAAAAATAAAAAAGATCTGATTAATGCACGCACGTAACACTTTCATGCTCGGTATAACAAAACGATCATATTAAGACCCTGCAGGCATAGACTTTACTGTCACTCTTCTCTTTCACTCACTCTCGCAAAAGCAATCTTGCTCTTGTTGCGCGTTCGTCGGTTTACCTGTCAGCTGGGGTTTTTTTGTTCTTTTTGATCGAGGTGCATGAAATTTTTCGTTTAGTCTATCGAAAGAAAGCAGTCGTTTCGGTGTAACGAGCCGCAGCGCGCATGACCGAGTTTTTCTCGGCCTGAATTACAGGTGAACTCTGTTACCTTCATTGTGAGCGTGAAGCGAAATTGACGAACAAAAAAGCAAAGATTAACTGGCCGATTTACCGGGGTGTAAAAGAAGCTTTTTGAATTATGCAAGCTTTGAGTGCTTCTTTAGTCTATATAACGTTGTGATTCAAATAATATTGAGACAAGCGCCTTATTTTTTTGCTCGAGAATAATTTTGACGAGTATTACATTTTTTTTTGCTACAAATTTTTAATGAAGGATAACTGCGTCTTTTGAACGTTTTTTATATCTGGAATTATTAGTTTTTTCAATTAATTTTCTTCGTTATCTGACAATTCGATGTCAGTATCAGACGCCTTAATTACGTTATAATTTCATTCTGGAAGAGTAACACTCACGCGTAATTAAATTTTGCAAAAATTACGAAATTCGTTATTACAAAATACATATTTAATAAAATTATTAACGAAAAAAAAAAAGTTTTTCAACAAAACTAACCGTGTCGGTTTGAACGAGCCTACAAATGCAACTAGATATATGTATTTCCAGCTAAAGCATTTCCAGTGAAGAAAAAGTTTGTTTTTTTTTCTTTTTACAAATCGCGCAAGCACAGGCATAAAGGCATAAAGCAAAAGGCTCTCGCGGGGCACAGTCGCGCGCAATCATTGTTGGGGATTGAAAGCGAGTATATAACGTTATGACATGAAAACTGCGAGCGTAAATAAAAGTCAATCCGAACAAGAGAATCCGTCGGCGGGAGGGGAAAAAAGCAAGTGACGCGGCGTGGAACAAAAAAGTAGAGTCCTCTTTAGAGGGGGCGGCAGCCATCGTTCCGTAATCAATGGCTTTATAGAAAAACAAAAGCCGCTCTGCTCGCTCGCGTGTAATGAATTCAACTCACGGGAGCTCTCATTATTCTCTTCGCACTCGCTATTTATAATACATGGATTTGTTTTTCCGCGTTTGACCTATACTTCCTTTCTTATTGGACTTCCTTCCGTGCTGAATATTTCTCCCTCGCGACGTAGCCGTGGAGATGCGATTGAAGAGTTCCCATTTTTCTCGGGGGCTTTTTTTCTTAAACACTTGATGATTTCTTGTATAAGTGTTTTCTGTGATATACGAATTCATTGCATTTATTATCGTTATTAAAAAAAAAGTGTAATTAGCGCAGTCTTTGCAGTTCAATCGACTATGAAAAGAAATCGAATTGAGTTCGCGGCAAAATAGAGAAACCCGCATACACCTCTAAAAGAAAGGTATCTTTCGCATTAACGGCTCGTAATGGCGGACAAGTTGTTTTATTTTTAAGCTCCATTATTTTCAAACTCAACGACTCGATCTATACTTGGATGAAAAAGGGTGCTTTCATGTAAGACCGCGTCGGGCAAGAAACAAGCTTGTATACAAGTCGTTGAAACCAATCTAAAGTTTACACAACGGGAAAATTCTCGCGACTTGCGTCGAGTTTAGTGTTCGCGCTCTCACTTTTGTCTCACGCGCGACCTAATAATACAAATTTCATTACAACTTGGCGTCAGCCGGTGTGTCGAAAAACGAAATCGAAGAGTTTGCTTTCGGGGAGTCGAAACAAGTACGCGCGAGAAACTATTATCGAATTAACACGGCGACAGCGGACTTGACTTTTTATTTCCTTTTTCCTTTTTTGGGAAACAATCGGGTTAGCAAAAAGTTAAAGTCCGACGTTATTTCGGCGTGTAGCATAGCCCTGAAAGTTGGCGCGCTCGTATATGTACATTTTGCAGAGCGAGCGAGCTGCTGGCGCTGCTACGCACTAAAACGATCCCTAATTACCGTTGGAGCCACTCGCGGAAAGTAATTTACGTTATGCGCTTTTAGCAGGCGTAATAACGTCGTTGCCGGCCTTTGCAAGCTTTACGATGCAACGTTGCCACGAAACTCTCGTTTTTCTTGCCAGTCCTGGCTAGCAAGTTTCGGCTATATTTTTATTCGGAATGACGGGGTTAAGAGAGTGATTTGTTTTCAAATTTATGAGTCTTTTTTTTTTGCCACTGACGCGCTGATGAAGATTACTTTGACGACTTTTTCTGCGGAATTTATAGACGGGCGTTCGGGTCGAAAGAAAGTGTAGAGTTGTTTCCACGTAATCACGTTTCCTTTCTTTTCTTTTATTGCATTTCGCTTTTCGTTAGTCGCACTATCTTGTTTATGCATTGAACATTTCATACTAAAATCATCATTTTATAGGTCGTGGAATCTCAAATATACAATTTCATCCGTTGTAACACTGATTAAAGTTTTCATATATTTTAGAAAAAAGTCTGTGTAGTTATTTGACACCATATTTTACAAAGCACAAGCGAAACAGTTATTCTATTCAGACATTAAATTTTATAATTTTTCAATAAAAATTTATCACATCTGTAATAAACTTTTCAAGAATCCCTCGAATATAAAAAGCAGTCTTTTGCTGCTGAAGTTTTCTAAGTTTTAAGTCAGACACTTGAGTCATTCTACTAGGAAATATTTTATGTATATAATATACGCACATGTAGGCACATTATTAAACTTAATTGACAATAAAGTTTTCAAATACATATAAAATCGTATACGCAGGTATTGATTTTGTTATAAGTATAAAAGAATAAAATTTATGAGCATTATTTTTTTTAAATACATAGACTACATTGCCAATAAGTTTAGTCCGTACTTATAAATGGATTCAATGTACATCTTCACTAATAGTCGAAGATTTTTCAAAATAAAAGTATATAAACATTTAATAATTCTAAACGAAGCATTTTGGGATCACAGAAAAATGGCCTCATAGGAATATTGGTGCAGTCACATAGAATGTTATTTTATATTTACAAGTGATAACTTTTAGAATATTTATATTGATTGTTATATTCAGGTTTGATATTCAAATTTAATGAAGTTTTTAATGCGGTTTAATAGACAGCTTTTCTGGTCAGTTTATCTCATTCGTTTCAAAAGAAACAATCTTTCGTTTTTTCACATTTCACATTAAATACTCTACTTTATATTTTTAGATAGAGGAAGTTCATAATTAGTTATTTACAATTCTTATTATATTTTTTTGCTAAATGCAAAATTATCATTATACTTTCAAAAGGCCTTTGCAGCTATATAATACGATCAAAAGATTGAAATTTTTCTGTTAAAAATTATGAATGAAAATGTTATTTCTAAAACACTTTGAAAGGTATAACAATTGAAGGCTAGCTCAATTTGATAAATAACCTTTGTGAATTGATCATTTTTTTACATATTCGTGTTATTCGTCATATGCGGGATGTTCGATTTTTCTATGAATATTAAACATTCGAAAAAGAGACGTTTGTCAATGTCAATGCAATCCAGGATTTCGATTGCCACCACAAAAATATTCCAAAAAAAGACAAAAGAAGGAAGACAGTACAAAAAAAAAAATATGTATTTTCGGTTTTCCGAATATTCAACTTTTCTGCATGATGATTGAAAAACATATTGATTGATACCCGATGAAACAAAGAAAGATTGAAAGGGGTGTGAATACAATAAAAAATTTTCATTCTCGCGGGGAAAGTGATTGAAAAAAAATACCGAGACACGCGAAGTAGTTTAATAAAAACAAATATTTATTCGTATGTTCTTGTTTTTTGTACAGTGTATGAAATAAAAAATAATGTAGATAGGTTTCGGCAAAAACAGAATTAAATATTCATTTTCCCATTAAAAGGTAAGAAAGGAGAAACGTTGAAAAAGTGATAAAGAGCCTTCATCGAGTTTAGTCGAAAAAATTAGGGGGGCGGGAGGAGGGGTTCGAAAGCGCATTCTCTCGTTGAATTTTCTGGCTTTGTAATCGCATTTTTAATGGGCACACGAAAGTATTGCACGTTAGTATGAAAAGTTAAAAGATCACTCAAACGAAATGTTGTACTGAATGCATCAATGCAAACTGCCAAACTAATCTGTTTTTTTTAGGTAAAAAAAATTCCTTTAGATATAAGCACACGCAGGTACTTAGGTAAATATCATAATAAACATCATACATCATCTAGCATATTTAATAATTATCTATTCTAATACACAGGCGAAGATATTTACACAATCCCATTCACGCGTATACACAGACGCAACATGAGAATTCAGTCGTAATCTGAAATCTGTCGATATCGCGAACTTTTACGGGTGCTCGCACACAATGCGAATAAGTCCTCGTTATTCCGGGATTTCGAAAAATTGAAGTTGCAACGCTGCTGACACGGATATGCGTTGTGACCCACATCCACACCTCACGGCCGAGGAAAAAACACTTGCACCAGCGAGAGAAAAAAGCGTACCTTTGTCTTTTGTTCGTCTAGACTGGTGAATAAAAAAAAGAAAAGAATGGCAATATACAGTAGTTATTATATCGATCAACGAATTGCTTTTCACACACGAGTTTTTCTTTTGGTTTATCGGATTTGGAAGCCCATGGCTAGGAGTGACAGCACTAGAGTTTGCGCGTAGCTGCTTTGATATGAGCTTGCCGTTGATTTGCGACGTGATATCGCTGCCATTTTGTCACCTGTAACATCAAACAGACGAGGAATAATATTACTAACCAATCGTTTCGGACAATCGTGCTTGAAGTAGCGGTGCGCCGTTATCATTTTAACGGACATATAGTGTCGGAGCTTGATGACGGTTCGTTAATATTAAACTGGAATTTCTAATGTGAGTGCTCATTTCATTCAAACGAAACTCCTGCCGTCAATTAATATTCTATCAACTTTGACAATAGAGCGGCGAAAAATATTCAAGGTGCTGTTATCTCTCAGTAAACTTTTGACCCTTATTGAATTAACCAATAGTTACGTGTACAGCGTTGACCGTAAATTTGATCAATATACAGCGACTTGCTCGCTCTGAACAATATTACTTTGCGAACTTTGACAGTGAACGCGATTTGAAACAAGAACGATGCGCAAGTACATCCAAAAAGATGTGAAACTCAGACGCGGAAGTACAATTTTTCGTAAAAAGCTTCGGTACAGCGGACACGGGCTGCGTACAGTGTGTGTGCACAAGGTCTACGTGTTCGGACGTTGATGGAAGCGCGCGCGCGCTCTCTCTTTTTTTTCTTTCGGCTACGCGTGTTTTTTCAATGGGCTCTAGGATTATTCATGGCTGATCGGCGAGGTTTATCGATAGACGACGCGCCGTTTCCGAGGATTACGACTGATGGATTGCTTTGCCCCTTAATCTTTCATCGGGATAGTATCCGTGTTGTTTTTTTTTTATTCCTCGTTGCCGACGATCGACAAATTTCTTTCTTTCGCGTACGTTGTGTATAGATTTAATATTGAATCGGATAGGAAAAACCGAAGTGGGACGCTGCCTCGAGTGATTTATTCAAACTGAACGACTTTCGTCTTTTCAGGGAGCGAGAGGGAGTGAGAGAGAGGAGCTGGTGATAGTAGGTCGCACAACTGGAATTTTCAATGGGGGGATACTGGCCAAATTCAACGCTAATGCGATTATAACTTGGCTCTGGAGCTAACTTTGTCGACGACGTCGTCCTAGTCGGAGTTTTCACTTTGTTCGCTGTTCTCCTTTTTTTTTTGTCATAACGTGTACGCCTCTAATTAGCGCACGCCTTTGACACGACTAATGATTTCTTTGACCGCGAGTGCTTATTTCCGATAGAGCACGCGCGCGACCATTTTTTTTTGCTTGGTAATTAACATCGGAAAAGTTGGAATCGCTAGTTATTTTTTTTTTGTCGTGCACTAATTATCTGTCTCTGCGGTACATTTAGTCGGGAGAAAAATTCTTGCAGTCCAGTAGTCTCCAGACTGGAATGGGGGGATTGCGCGAAAGAAACTTTGTTTGCCGGATCTCTGAACCATCTGCCCGCAGAGAGTTTCTCTTTCCGGGGCTACTTCGATGACTCGATAATCAGCACTCAGCTACAGTCCGCCTGCGATTTTATTACTTTATACTCTATCATTTCAAAATGAACCACTCTACTTTTTTTCAATTTTTAAGAACATTGAAAATAATCACTGCATTTCCAAAAGAAATTTTCTAAAATTTTTGTGAAAAAAAAAATCATGAATGTAGATAAATACATGGTTTTACTTTGGAAATTTGTCTCTTAATATATATAACCCTCATACATTTGAAGTTGAGTCACACCTTTTAAATTGTTTGATTATTGATATGAAAGAAAGTTTTGTGAAAGGCTATTTGGAGTGAGGTATAAAATAAACAACTAGTTTATTAAAAACAATAAAAAAAATATTTAAGTATCTCTTCTGAACAACATCCATCACAAATATCAAAGTTATTTATCAATTTGGGATACACGAGGATCAATCGCAATAATTTTTAATTTTTTTAATAAAAAGAGCGTTACTCTGCATAACTTAAGCACGCTTAAATATTAAAATTATTTATAATTGAAAGTCTATCAAAGTTCACATATGGCAGAAAATGTTTTAGTTTAGAAATATAGAAAGCTACCTTCACGAGAATAATACTGTTTGATTGGTTCCTTGAAAAAACTTACGAATGATGGAAAATGCATAGTGAAAAGGGTAAATATTATAATAACCGATGCTTTTATCCGGTTGTTTGTGAATACACGGCTTTTCATTCGCGTAACAAACGAGAAAAATCTGTACAGTTTTTTTCTTGTTGTTTTCACGATATTTACCCTCTTTTTACATCCATTCAGTTACTCGATTTCAAGGTAAAAAAGATATCCAACAATAGAAATATAAAAAAATTAGAATCTCGATTCTTTCTGTAAATCTGAACTCTCATATGGCAAAAAAATTCGGAGCTCAAAATAAGTAAATCCATTGTTTTATTTGTTTGAAAGTGGTTGCATCGATGATATTTGAACCAGCTATTTCCATTTGAATTTCAGACGTATATCTGTGATATTCGGAGCATTAGCTATTTTGCATTATAAATTAAGATCTATGATGTAAACTGGCATGAATCAAATATTCCATTTAGTTTGAAAAGCCATAATTTGCATTCACGTACACATCAACAGTTTATCATTTGGTTCAATTTGAATAAAGTTGGAAAATCAAGATGAAAAGACGGGCTTTCAGAAACTTTAATAACTCTATATCTGAATACCCCCTCTTCTCCAACAAACAGAAGAAATTATTCAAAGTATGACATAGAGCACAAATGGACTACTCTTTCTCTCAATTTAATCTACGCCAGACGCACGCGTGGTCCTTTTTTTGTATCAAAATTTATCGGAGAAGGACGCGCTGTTGCATGTCAGTTATTAATTGCAATCGACAGAGAAAAAGAGAGAGAGAGAGAGAGAGAGAGAGAGAGAGAGAGAGAGAGAGTGGGAGAGAGCGTGCGTTCGACTGCTCCTAGCTCGCGAGTTTAATTAATGAGATATATATCGCCAATGAATTCGAGTAGTGTAAAAGAGAGAGAGGGGGGGGGGGGAGAAAAAGGGTGGTCTGGTGCGATAGAAAGTTTCACGTTTGCGCAGTTAATTACGGCCATTACCCAGGGAAAATATCGTGCCAGTTAATTACTATCATTACCAAGAAACATATTGCAGCGGTGTGCGAGCCAAACACAACAGCGCGGATTCTTGATTTTCGCCTGACCTCATCTACGGCTCCACCACTAGTGCCTCTTTCTGTTATTTACGTTTTCGTCGAGAGGGAATATTTCGGTATCGACTTTATACTACCTTTTGTTTGTCTGCGAGCAGGCTAACCTCGGTTATAATCCTATTATCTTCGCGGGAGGGTGGACGAGATTACTCTAGCGGGCGGCGCGGTGTAATTGAATTTTTTAGTGCTTGCGCTTGCTCGCGTCTCTCTCCTTTTCCCTTCTTTTTTTTTTTATCGACGAACGTGATTCTTCCCCGCGCGCACTCTTTATGTGCGAACGCGTTCGGTTGCTCCAGCATTGCACCCCCGTCTTATCTAAATTTCTCCGTTTGCCTTAGCGAGCGTCCATAACTTTTCTACTCGTTTACTATCGCGTCTCTAGGATCCTCGATTCCTCTTCTTTCAATCTACTTTTTTCTTTTTTCACTTTTGAGCCCGTTTACGCCTAATCTCCTTCGAGCGATATGCCTCTCTGTCTCTTTTATTTCCCTCGTAAATATGAATGGCGAGTTGTATTCGGGATACATGTACACGTATTTTTCACTTGACAAACGCCGAGATTTATATACTGTATACGCGCCTATCTCACCGTATGTCTGACGCTGTATGCCCTTTCTTTTCTACTTGCACGGATACATGAAAAAGAACTGCGCTTTTCTCCAAGAATTTTCTAGAATCTCATGGGTTATGCGATATAAACGGGTTTTCGGTGCGTGTATTCTGTAGAGATGGTTTTATATAAATAAAACTTGCTAAGGTTATACGCCGATCACAGGTACATAATTCCACGATGAGACAAATAAAGTAAATAGCGGACCAAGCAACGCTGTTTATTAGATTAACTTAATACTGTTTGGTATATTTGCATGTCTAGATATTGACGGAGTGTGCACTTGTCAAGCTTTCAGATAGATTGCTTATATGCGAAACACATCACCTGTTCAAACCGTCAGTTTAGAAATTTGACAATTTAATTCGGTCTTTGAAATTTGTTCATCAAAGTTATTTATCGTTCCATTGTAAAGCCATAATAGTCTCAATACTGACTTAGTTTTAGGAATATTTTCAGTTGTACGAAAAGTTGATCTTTTTCTTAGCGATGAATTCTACTGTGAGTGAGAGTTGACAATTTCCCTTATCGCAAGAATCTATTCCCAGAATAACTAGTACAGTTGCGATAATTCATTTTGCCATAGCATTCTAAATGTCAGTGAAGTGGCACATCGACCTCTTGATTTATCAAGCATTCTTTCGAGTACGTTATCGGAAAAGAGAGTCGTGCATTTTTTAAATCCTTTAAAAATGAAGTTCTTCCAAGAAAGCTTATATATATTATATCTATCTTGAGAATACATAACGGAGCTGCAAGTTATTTTTTTTAAGAAATAAAAAATGCAAACGACCAACGAAGTTAGCATTACGTTCGTTGTTTTCTCTCAATAATGGTCGGAGACGCGGACAATTATAAAAAGAAAAGTGAATATTCATACAATCTTTGTGGAAATGATGAATAGCAATTCCGGCCAAAGGTCGAGATCGGAAATTAATCAAGAAGACTCCTGCACGTTGGTGCTTTTATCTCTTCCTCTCCGCGGAAGAATAACTCGTCGTTCGCCGAGGCGCGAATCAATTGTTCGTTGGTCGATCGACCGGAAATTCTGATTTCAATTATCGAACATCTCTCTCCCTAGTTCCGATGTAGGTATGGACAAAGTCTTTTTTCTTTTATTCTATGGATGGATGAGGGATATTAATAACGTAACTGTCGCGCAAAACTGTCTCGTAATGAGCTCTATCTGGCGTACGAAACCATGACACTAATTGCGATTCGATGAGTAGCTCATCTTCGGCGTCTTCCTCTTTCTTTTTTATTTAATCTTTAGCGGGACGAGGAATTAATTAGCCCTGTTCATGGATCTCACAAATCTTCTTTGGAAAAAAGCAGTTCTTCCTTCTCTCGAGGACAATTCATTTGATCGTTAAGTTTAGCGAAGTAACGGAAAAGACGGCGAGCATGCAATTATGTGACTTAGTTGTGTCAGAAACTCATTAAACTTTTTCACTCGTGCTTTATTTGGACATTGTTTCGCTCCGAAGAGATTACGTTACTTTTATACATCAAGCGGCTGCATAGCTTCTTGATCAAAGAACTACTCGAATCTCTTTTGTTCACTGAGATGCGAGTCGGTTTGATTGCAAAAATGATGACATCGCGTTTTACGAATTCTCTTCCGACATGCCATTACTTCGCCAAAGGATTTCAAAATCTGCTTGCCTTTAAATTTTTCAATTGCATGAATCTTAGATTACGGAATTGTCTCAAAGAACTGTAGCTGGGTGTATTTTAAGTTGCTCGGATGTGTAGACTAAGTAAACTTTCTGAAATGCGCATGATGAATTCGGTACTTTTGTACCTATGCCCGCAGAGTAAGTGGAGAATTGAGATCTTTCCAAGTAACGGGGTATCTTATTTGAAGAAAGAACATTCTTTCCTGTATATACTCGGGATTTTTCTTTCCGCTGCCAGAGCGAAATTCACATTTGAATGGTCATTGTTGAAAAACCACCGAGTATAACGCAGAGGAGACGACTTCCAAAAGTTCTATGATAATATTGAGAGCCTGCCATTGTCAAGAATACATTTGCCGTTCGTCTCTCTTTGCTCCAAGAGGGGAAATCTAATTCTAAATCGTTGCGATTCAACTCTGCCAATATCGAGATGCTGTAACTGTTAGAGCAGGAAGTTAAAAAATTAAGGAACGGGAAAGGCACCCCGTTGTAAATTTCGTCTGCAATAAGAACGATACTTTGTAAAATAAAGTTTTGGAAACGTAAATAGTCAACGATAGATGCGCAAGAAACTCAGCGTATTGTATAGCATGTACTGACCCTCGGTGACGAAAACGAAGATCGAAGCGGATTTGGTATTGGAGGCGCTGCAGGTGTAATTGCCAGTGTCGGATTCGACGGCGTTGTGAACGGTGAGTCGGCTCTGCGACGGTCCTGGCTCCGTTTGCACGCTCACGCTGCTCCTCGGCGTGTCGTAATTTATCATGCGGTCGTTGTGGTACCAGAAGACATAGTGCGGCGGCGACGGACTCTGCAACACAGACCGATGCTTTTATAGATTGTCTGCTGCTTCTTTACCCTGTTTCGAACGGGCCGCACCTCAAAATACTTTGCACAGTGCAAAGTTACGTATCGATCAGGCTACTCTCGTCGATAGATTTGTGTATTCACGACATGCGCGACGGCCGAACGCAGTAATTTATAACTGACTGGAACATCCGGTCTATATGATATACGGTATTAATGCATGTATTAATTACCGCTCGAAACGTTATCCAGCTAAGTGAGATGAAATAATGATCGTCGAGAACTGCCGTGAAAGGAATATAGCCGTGAACGCCACGCAGTGCTGCCTGTCAGTGATTCGATATCGAATGTCGAGAGTAATTTCGTGGAAAACAATGGACAGCTTCATTCGTTATTAAATTCAATTAACTGGCTTTCGCCTAAGCGATGAATGTGCAACAGAGAGGGAGGAGGAGAGAGAGAGTTTCGATAGAGCAGTTCGATATAAAGCAATGAATAGCCTGTTAGATAAGTCTATACGCTTCTGCTGTTTATGATGGAGTTTCGGAAATTCCCGGCGTATCAATATTGTGCCAAATCTAATATACTTTTGTTAATTCGGATCTACTCTTGGCTTTCACCAACAGTCGATATATCGTGCTTGAAGACGTGCTGCCCTTGGGGCTTTGTTTCTTTTTGATATTGCGACTCGTTCGTGCTGGATTATTTGCGGGAATTCGTTTCGAGCAACTGTATTCGGATTAAATTGCCACGGTCGGCCAATTGTTTTTGGGATTTCGCGACGTTGTGAATGTTGACCGAAACAGAAAATGAACGGCCGACACTCGCTCGCGAGGAGCTCCGACGACGTGCGCCGAAACGACGTTGAGGCGTAGTGTAATTCGACGACGGCAGCGAGCTTGCCGATGTAACTATTCATGTAATACCGTGATGCGACGGCAAGCCCGGCAGCGTGGCAGGACGGAGGGGGGGGGGCGTGAGAGCTAGGCCCGGAATTCTCATCGCATCGCGCAAGTTAACGACTTGCGCGCAGGGCGTTTGTCTTGACGATGCTGACTGCGAGATTGCAAGTTTGGCGAGGGCGCGAGCGCGGCCCGTGTTTACTCGCTGAAATTAATAGGAGCGCGTGTGCGGCGCGCCGGAAAACGCCGTTGGAATTAACGAGGCCGCGTTTTCTGCGGAACGATCGGCGTAATGCGGCCCGAGATTGCAGGCGGCGCCGCGCGGTGCGGCGCCGCGGTCCATTTTTCACCAGCGATCTCGGCTCGTCCCTCCTCTTTTGTGCTTCGGATAATGAACGTCATTCAACGCTGATAAATTGTCGGGCGGCCTTTATAGCGCGGCGTTCGATTAAAAATTGGATGGTGCTGTATAGCGACCGGCTCGCGCTCTTGTTAACGGATTGGTCCAGCGCTCAAGCTCGTTTGCTAGCTAGTAATCGGTTCCTGCAGCTAAACGGATTCATTTTCGGCCCGCCGTCTGCCACTCGAGCTGGACAAATTTTTATCATTTCGCGTCTGTTGTCTTTAACAAGTTTGCGTTTCATTTTCGCCGCTTCCTCGTGGTCGAACGTTCTCTTTAAATAATTACAAGTCCTTTCAAGACTGTAAATGATGCTGTGAAAATCGATAACCGCTTTAAAATCTAGCCGGAACGATATGGATGAAAAGTTCACAAGAACCATTTTTACATCGTAATTCAGATCAATATAACGTCATATTTTGGCACGTGTCTGTTTAGTAAATACTGATAAAATATTTCATTTGCTGCGCAGTGTAAAATTATGTATCAGTCGTTGAAAATTTTCCTGAAAAGATATTTACAGATGAATAGTTAGATAAGCTGACATTTAACGGGTTTAGCAACAATATAGTTGGATATTTAATAAAACATAGCATGTACCGAGTCACATTGAAGATAATTTTGTACGTGTGAACATTAAACATATTGTATTAAATTTTCATAGGGTAAAGCTGTAATGAAAGATGCTCGAGTTTTTAAGATTTTGAACTACCTAAAATTCAAATGTAAGGTTACTATTTTAGGAGCTATATTTGAGGTCTTCAGAAATAATGTTAGCTACAAGCGAAATTTATTAAGGATCTTTTGGATCATGAAATTTTCTTTTTTCTATAGTAACATTTTGTCGAGATTTTATACTACATTGAGAAAAAAAGATCTTATAGATACCAGTTCTCTCGTCTAAACCTTTTGCAATTAGAATAAATTCTTTTTCGTCTGTTTTGAGAAAAATTCTCATATTTCAAAAATTTTTTTTCTATAGTAGTTATACTAATAGGCACTGAGTTTTAAAAAATGGAATTTCTATAGGAATGTTTGCTTCTGTTTTTCTGTACATATTAAATTATTGATACCGACAATGATTTTTATGAGAGTTGTTTTTAGTTATTTTGTTAATAGTATCAAGAAGTAGTAATATTATAGTGAAACTGTCAACTTTACCAGCATTTTCGTTTTTGTGGCAATAAAAATAAAATATTATTTTCACAGCAAGTGTTCATAACTAGAAAGTAATGGAAACAAATTTGTTTTTTATCGATCATCTCGTTATTTACCAAAACTTGAAATCAGTTAGCTTTGGAAGTCTATAAATATAAATATAATCAAAGTGACGAACTAACGCTTGGCTGGAAAGTAATGAATACGGCGATAGGTAGTTTTAATTTAACATAGTATTATGTACAAAAAGTGATCAAAATAGCTAAGTCAGTAAATTTATTCATTTCGTGACATCAAGTGGAACTGACGCAATCTCAGGATTCCTTCAGTCCTAAACTGCCTGAGATTATTGTTGAAAGGAAAGACCACTTTCACAAGGAAGTACCACTTTCCTATAATCTTGCCCTTCAATTTTGTGTCGTGGTTGAAATTTAGCTCCAAAGAGTATCCCAGCTCAAACCTACAATAGTACATGGTTACCTACACGGAGAAGTGTATAGATCCAAACGATAGTAGTATCTACACATTCAAGGAGTGAGGTTCGAGGTGGATCGCGAGCTAAAGGAAAGATGGAAAGTTATCTAGGGTTTTCTTACTCTTTATTTCTGGTTCAAAATTTGTAGCTTTGCAACATTCCGATTTATTCCTTTGCTTAACTGGTTTGTTTCATTGTTTGGCTTTCTGACAAAAGACTGATGCGTGGGTCAGTGACAGTTCCAGTATTTTGAATTTTTCAGTTTTTAATTTTCCTAAACTAGTGTATTTTTTATATTTATAATACATTTATAGATATTCAAAAGAGAAATAAAAAATCGATTTTTGACAACCGACCACACACACACACACACACGCCTATATATGTTTATAACATTATATTTGCGATAAATCCGATTGCACTTATATTACTTTGATGTATTTCCTGAATGCTAACTCAGGAATATTTGGAGAGGAGTATTCAGAGCTATCTGAAAAATTAACCAAGCGATTAATTTTAAAGTTCTATGTAAAACATATGTACTAGTTTGGGATATTCTTAACGCCAAGATGTTGAGACATCATTCAAGTATACTGAAATATTTTTTGAAAGCAATATTAATGAATACGATCTGAGTAACATTAATTAATTGACGTTTGATGTTTTAAAAATATCAATAGCTGACGACGAATATGGTTAAGCTTCGTATATATAGCTCAATTTTTGTGATATTCCATGGATAGTTTTCTCTACAGTTGACAAGTTTGATTGTATTAATGAACTTACTTTTTGATATATCTTTACAGCAACAGAATTACTGTGATACAGTTGAATTTGAAAAGAGTTATGTGAACTCGTCGTAAAAAACTTCGAAAGCTTAAATCCATAGCAAGTAAGCATACGTACGCAGTAAGCGCAAAAGTAGGTGAAAGCAAAAAGAGCCGATAGACTGAGGAGAGAGAGAGAGAGAGAGAGAGAGAGAGAAAGGGCGTATAAGTGTGTGTAAGTCGCTCGAGCGTACATATACGCCTGGAGGCCAGCAGCCGCGCGTCTCGAGATTAGCGACACGCGGCTAATGGAAAAATGCTCCCGGCTTGCGCAAGCTCAACAAGTTAAAATGAAAAAGTACCACGTCCGCGCGCATGCTCGCATCTTGCTCGTGTTGTTCTAATAGGAAACGGGCTGGCAGTTCTCGCGATAGATTTTTATGTGAGGTCGGGATCCCAAGGAAAATTCTGCAATATCAATCGATTTTCGAATCTTCAATAACGTTGTATCATCTATCGCGTCAAATTTTTACTCAACAATCTTGAAATTAGACTGATATGTCTTATTTGTTTATTTCCTTCACGTTGACAAGATTATAGCTTTAGATTTACATAGGATTTCTTTCTTTTTTTCAAATAAAATATGCAAGATCGGCAAATCACTTTTAGAAGGTTAAGCAAAAGAATTCCAAGATTTGGTATTTTTTTATTTATTTATAGTCCAAGGATGTCTCGTTGGTCTTGAATATTTTATTGGAATTATATAAACAGATAATTCGAAATCTTAAAAATAATCCTATCCGAACGTGATGGAAAAACACAGCATTGAAGCTTGCCAACTATTGTACATTTTGCTGCACATTATTGTAGGCAAAATTTATGATAATTTGTGAATAGAAGAACTTTATAATACAGTACTAAATTTTAATGTAAAAATATGTGATCGAACCAAACAAGGAATCAATTTATTTAAAAAATTTGAATACATTATACCTATGCGATAAACCGAGCGACTAAAATTTAACCGATGTACCTTTTGCTTGCGCGAATAAAATATGAGAAACGAGTATTTTCACTCGGCCAACCGAATGTGAGACGTTTTGTTGCGATTTATCGAGATGACAACGGCGAGATTAAATTGCACGGTGTCGTTATTTACGGTACGAGGCAAAGGCAATTCGTAGAAAAACTGGGTCAGGAAGCTGACTCCAAGTTTTTTTTTTATTTCACTTCACTTGCCAAACTTCTTTAGGCCTCGTTGAATCATCGCGCTCGTCTTTTTTTTTTATTTCTGCAGACGCCGAGCGACGTTAATTGTCTGCAAAAGGCGTTCGTCTACTCGACAAATAGTGTCATGAAGGTTGGAACGTTTTTCCGTCAATAGAATTTTCGCGTGAATTTATAGTGAGCAAGAAAGTAATGAGTTGACAAACTACTGTATACGCCTCCAGGTTTTACGAGTAACGAAATTTAAAATTTCAAATGATCCACTGCAATTACTGAAACGAAAGTTCGTCTTTTTTATTTGAAGAGAAATGTTACAATCAATTGGAATCGCACGTGACCTCGGTGTCAGAGGTCATTGGCGATCGCCAATTTTTCAATATTAATGACTTTATTCGCTGCTCTGTTTTGGGTTATATTTAAATTTCGAATAAATGAATACGGAAACAAAATCCTTTTTAATTGAACAGATGAATAATGTTGGAAATAATTGGCTTTATTTTATTTATTATACATTAATTAATTTTTTTGTTACGCTGAAATATATAAGCGTTTATATTTTTGCTCACATTCAGTGCAGCATTTTCATTTAAACAAAAATGTTTCATTGAAAATGAACCGGACTAAAATAGAAATTATATTTGTGGTTTTTCAATCATCAAAATAATTTGTCTTTATTTTAGAATGAAATTTCGTCTTAAATTTCGATCAAATTGTTTCTTCAGGAAAAAAAATCACAAAAACATTTAACTCGTAAAACAAGCGTGCAGTGTTCAAGGTAAATATTCCTCGATGTTTTGATACTAATTTTTTCTCAAGATTTTAGTAGACGAGAAGCGATTTAGAGAAGAAAATTATCGATAACTATAGGGTAATAATGAAAAAAAACTCAAGCTATTGTAAAACATTGGTTTTCTGATTTAAAGTATAGCACAAAGTAAAATTATGATCTGAAGGTGATGAGTTTGAGCAGCGGGCAAGAAAATAACGATCGGTATCCGTCAAACTTGGCGCCAAATTTCGTGTTAGACGCGAGAGTTCATTTCGGGAGCTTGGTGCTTCCGCTCGGCAACGAGTTTCGTCAGTCAACGTTTACGTATTCCTTTGTGCGCGTTCGCGAGAACTCATTTCGGGCTGAAACTTGAAGGAAAAACTTCTTCGCGCCTCGTCAGGATTGTAGACTGTGAGCGTTTATTACGTCTTCTTCATTATCCGCGAATGCACAGTTCATTGAACTCTAAGAGTTGTATTGTATGGACAATTTTAATTAAAATGAAAAATTGAGCTTTTCAAGATTAACAGATGTAATTTATATTCGATGCAGCAACGTAAGCAATAATAAAAATTGTAATTATCAATGAAATTGAAAATGTTTGTTCCACTGAAAAATTCGTTTGCACATCCGCTAATTGCTTAGAAAACGACCAAGTTCGACGTTGTCGAACATTGCATACATAAAAGAGAGCTTTTAACAAACTATTGACTTCTTGCGCAGCGTATAAGCGAGCAACAAGTTAATACTCGACAAATGGCCAATTAAAAGTTTAAAGCCAAGCATATTAGGCCAATATTAACCGAGGGAGCGATGCGATCGCTATATGCCTCTTATTTAGCATCGTATGAACGCGTTTGTTTTGTGTGCATCTGCAATGACAAAAGATCATCAATAATAACGCCGGATTTTGCGCGCCTTTGTTGCGGCTCTGGTCAGAATTTATCATTTTGCAACTGTTGATACGCATTATTTAAAATGACCAGTTTCCATTCACTTTCGTTTAATCATTTCCAATTATTACTGTTTTCGATAATTAACTTTAAAGCAGAATTATGTTACTTTAATATTCTAATGTTTTTTATAGTGTAATTTTGTTATTCTACGTAATTTACAATAAAGTTTGCATATAAAAAATTTAATTCTTATTATCGATGTTTTGTATAATTTATGTTTAATTATTATAGCAATGGAAAAATTTCATCGATAATTAGCGCTGCATGAATGTTTCATTCCCGTAACCCAATTGTACGTACATCGGACAGAAAAAGATTAAAATTAGATACTTTGAATTTCTCGAAAACACAAAGTAGGTTAATCTACACGATGGAATTGCCAGAATTTAATACCTGCTTGCGGAAAATTGTTCACATTTTCGAAATTCCAAAAGAGAGAAAAAAAAGCGAATAGAGTCGCGTTTCTCATTTTCTTTTTTTTTCATTCTCTATTCAATGAGAAGAAAGAGTATGAGAGAAAAATGGACTTTACGTTCTTTCGCATTGACACTGCGCAAAGCGAAAAGTGGGCCGCGATCTCTCGAGTTGATCTAATTATCAGCCGAGAGCGGCATTTTAACGTTACCAGAAAAACTGGGTTACGCTGCTTGCCTCTCGTTCGCAAAATCACGCGGGTAGGTATCAAAAATTAAAAAAAAATTACACATGAGCAAATCTGTGTAAAATCGTTTTCTTTTGAACATAGCTGACCGAGGGAAAATTTTCTTTTTCCTCCAATGGAGCTACTTTGTCATTTTCGAATCTGCTTACGGAATCATACGGACTCGCAAAGGCTTTATTACGTGATTCCATCGATGTTACTCGGAAAAGTACTTCATAAAGTAGTCGGTATCTTTTTCCCTTTTATTTCTTCGTTGAAAGAAGGTCAAGTATCGCGAGACAGCGCACGTGGGATGTAATTAAAGGCTTTTCGCCGCGGTGCGCGTCCATTCAATTTGTTCTCTTTTCCCGTTTCTCAGTAACGGATCAAATGTACGCTAGTTATATAGATAGATAGAGAGAGAGAGAGAGAGAGAGAGAGATATCGATTACCTTTTCTATAATACAGACGAGACTGATGATAGAACCGACGTCGACGTGATGCTCTTCGCCTCCGAGGATGAACGCCTCGGGCGTTACTACATTCAAGTTGACGTAGTGCGATAGTATTCCTGTACTTCTGGATACCTACAAAAAACGATCAACGTTACTGTGCAAAGTTTTGCTGAATATCACGTGACTATTGATAAATATATGATTTTTAAAATCAAGTGCACTATGCTATGATTCGAGTATTGTCCAGTGATGGTTGGTCTGGCCACTTTCAGGTAACGTACTACTTGTACTAATGCAGTAGTTATACGTTAAATGTTAAAACGTGGGTCAATACAATACTCCGCTCGCATTAGAGTTTGTAAATGATGTGTTAACTTGTTAGCTATGATAATTAGTTCAGTTCTCCGTGTTAATCAATTTTGCAGAATTATATGTACTCATCGTATGAGTGCATTATTATAGAGCGCATTTTAGATTTCATTATTGTGAAAGGCTTCATCAAGGTCAGTGATAGTGACAGGAGTGAGCAGTAATAAATGAAAATGATTTTCGATTTAGTTTCAATGACGTTATAAATGAGGTGTAAAAACCCTGCGGGTTGGGAAAAAGCCAACAGAGTATCGGACGAAACGAAATAAAGTTTGAATGCACGCAATTAGCTACGTTGAACGCACGCAAATCTGCCAAAGGCAGCAATCAACGAAGTCGCCCCTTTCTGGAATTTTCCGCAACGCCGGAAAACTCGCAAGAGGGAGCTAGCCTCGTTGGGCCTCGCGCGCCGTAGCCGCAAGCCATTCCCCCGTGTTCTTGTTTTCAACTGGGCTCTCTCCGCCACTTGTCGGCCTTCCAAGACTGCCGGACCAAAGGTAAACTTGTAGTCTCCCCTTCCCGTAATCTGTGACCTAAAATACAAGGGAACTTACTTCCCGAGAGGTCTAGCAGCCTTCGAGAATCAATTCTCGAAAACGATCACGGCCGCGACGACGCGTTGGCGCCCGCGCGCGTTTAAGGGCGTGACGCGAAGGCGAATGGAAAAAATACGTGAGAGACGAGATCTTATTAACTTAACACCAACGAGAATGGGCATTGCGCTTTACGATCGATTTACGCTCTCAGTCTCGTTTTGCGTTTACACTCACGTCTTATTTTCGATTCTTAGAACTTAATTTTTTTTTCAACCAATACGCCGAGCAAAGGCAGATTCTTTTCCTCGTGGACAGCTGTTGAACGACAGACGATGGATCACGAAGGCCGTAAACTCAAATTCGACCGCGACGACGTCGAAGGTAAACCCGGCGCCGGCATGGCACTCTTGTTATGGGCTTTCCCAAGCGCGGGCTCGCTAAATTTCTTTCTTTCTGTCGCTTGCTGTTTGCGCGCACGCATCGCACAGGCGTCGACTTTCTCTCCTGGCGAAGCGCGACGTCTCGACAGTCGCGGACCGCAACGTCGGAAGCGGGAGTAATTAAATTTTTCGTAGTCGACGCATACGCGAACTATCACGGAACAATTTGACAAACTCAAATTACTTCGCGATATTGAAAATAAGCCTGCAGCTGGGAAATGTCAAATCGAGAGAAGTTCGTAGTTATTTCAAGTCAATCGAAAACCAGAGAATTGGTAAATTCGAGCCATATGAAAGTATTTCGCGTGTATAACTGCGAACGTTCAATCAAACGTGAAATTATAATGTTTGGAGGTTTGTCGGGAAAGGGGAATGGATGAAAGCTCGCGACCAGAAATCCAATTGGCCCTATTACGCTGCACGCAAATAGCAAGAAATGCGGCGCTATTGGAAGAAAGAAAGTATTTAATCGCAGTTGAAGCGTACATTTCCCTTCTTAATAACCTAATTAAAGCTCTCGACTTTTTTTGGAAAGAAAAAGGGAAACGCGATAGCCTCGCTCCCGCGAAAAACTTTCGCAGCAGCCGAGGCTGTTTCTTACGCTTAATTAAGCAGCAAAGACGCTTTAGCGGAGCAAATTCATCGTTGAGTTTTTCGATAGCGGAAGTTTGTTCTTTCCCATGTAGAATATTCTCGCAAGTATCAGAAGGGACAAGACACAGAGAACGAGTTATGAACTGTACTCTTGAGGGATGAGATTCCGCGCGGGGTATAAAGTACAAATGCTCACGGGGATAAGGAAGAAAAGGTAAAAAGAAGAAAACATTTACATTTTGATGGATGTTTGTAACGAGGGAAGGGAGAAAAAAAATATGTAGGAGAAGAATTGCTCGAGGTTTTCTCTCTTCTCGAGTATGTATACATACATATTCGTATGATAGTCTAAAAAATCGACGGATTCCCTTTGCCTTAGAAGCACTCTCGCATATTCAAAGGGGAGACAGGGAATATTTACATAGAGCAGTGTACAGCGCGCATGAGACCCTTTTGCCGCGGGAATCCTCTAGAGGGTTATAGGTTTCGTCGGTCAAATCATCATTCCAAATTGACAATTTTATACGTTCTCTCGACCCTTCCTGCACACACATATATATTTACAAATCGTCACGTCTTGTTTGATATATAACTATCACATAAATTTTGACGTCGTCGACCACGACAAGTTGTTATACGTCTGGCTATGACGATCAAACGGAAGTCTCACGAATACACTTTTTATGATTCGTTTGTGATCCTAAAGATTTCTTATTTTATTTTTTCTGCTCTTTGCACTTCAGATTTTACCTGTATATTTCCGTAACTAAATAGGTTCCGTTTGTTTTAAATGAAGATGAAATTTTTATTAACTATACTAAAGTCGGTTATTTCAGATCAAAAAAATCTGAAATAATCGAATATTCAGAACAAATATATTTATTATCGGTGGTTTAAATTGATTAATAATTATAATTTTTAAATACAAGTAAACTAGCTAAAGTAGATAGATAGCTTGTTTTTCTTACTTTTTATAGAGTTTTCAATTGGAATTATTCAGTCATAATTGAGCAGGCAATCAGGTGAATAATCAGAAAGACTACTTGATACATGAACTACTCTAACAAACTGTACTTTTTTTTTACCACGTCCTGTCACATAAAAACTGTCGATAACTAATTCAGGGCGCCGTCTAGCTCTTTATTCTTGTACTTAATACGTTTCTCCATTCGAAATTTTTTAACTGCGATCGTCGAGGATAAGAGAACTGTTCCATTTCATCGGTGAAACTACGAATTCAACTGTCGTTCAGATTTTTGACGATTACAGCTGAGAAAAGCTTACATTGATAGTTATAAAAGCAAAATGGGGTTTCGGCATAAATTTCTCGAGATAACCTGCAATTTTATTCACGGGTAGGGCAAGTACTTATAAAGCTAAAAGCCGCAGACGGAACATTTAAAATGGTCGAGTAAAAATTTCTCGCAGTCGTCATAACACTTTGGCAGAGGTATCAAAAACTTTTGGTTATCTTTACTATCGGGCATCAAAGTGAAACTAAATCGACAGGAAGAAAGGAGAAAGAAAGAAAAACTCGACAAAGCAAATTCTCGAAGGTAGCGGCAGCAGTAGCAGCAGCAGCAGCAGCAGTACGAAGTGTGCGTCAGAAATCACAGCAGATAAAACGCCAAGCGAGAGAGTATGGCAGGAAGAAAAGTCTCGAGTGGCCTAGAGAGTAAAGAGAAAAGAAATAAGAGAAAGAAGCGCGCGCGAAAGAGCTCAAGTCCGCTAAGGCTATTAGTTGCTGAAAGACGAAGAGTAGCGCTTGAATATCGAGGACAGGGATTCGGAATGCAAAAAGAAATAGGCAGAACAATTTTATTGTTATTATTATTATTGGACTCGAAGTAAGGAAAAGTTGGGACCAAATGATTATTTTACGACAAATCACCTGCCACCCCTAATGTCACGAGCAGACTTCGACCTCCTTTCTTCAGTCACAAGAAGCGGCTCACGCATACGTATATAAATTAACAGGAAACAAAAAAAGAAGAAAGGGGAAATAGTAGAGGAACGAAGTTTCAACCGACAACTCGCGAATGCGCGCGGGCACGAGGTCGAGAGGGTCACTCGAGACTCTGGTCGCGGTAAGTTTTAAGCAGCTCTCCCTTAAAATAACACTCCGCATAAAATAACGATCCTTTCGGAAAGGGGAAGAGCGAGTGAGGAAGGGCGAAGTTTGCTCTATGACTCTTCTTCTCGCCTCACGGCTGCTTCGCGCTCCAGACAATTTTCTCGCGGCTTTCTTTAAATTTTCCTTCTTTTTTGCTCCGATTTCTGTCGCACCCAACGGACGCTCTTTTCTTCGCTTGGACTTTTAATAGAATTAAAAAAAAGGGAAGGAAGAGAAAGAGAAAGAGAGAGGTATTTTTTGAAATGTCCTGTGTTTGCTTTCTTCAGGGCGAATAGTTATGTGTAGAATCCATAGCACGCCGAGATGAGAGTTTAATAAGAAAAGATTATTGATCCGATTCGCGTGCTATATAGGTACGTCTTATATATACATCGAAATATAGGTTTATTTTTAAATTCAACTCAGTGAACCTTGCAGTTTTTCCTATGTCAAGA
Source organism: Phymastichus coffea (assembly GCF_024137745.1). Taxonomy (NCBI): domain Eukaryota; kingdom Metazoa; phylum Arthropoda; class Insecta; order Hymenoptera; family Eulophidae; genus Phymastichus; species Phymastichus coffea. The sequence goes on along the minus strand of NW_026707023.1, from coordinate 45,250 downwards.
GGTAAATCCCTCATTACCATTTAGTCCGAACCTAAATTACTTTCAACGCGTACCATCGAAACAGAACGCAGATGAATTCGTAGCACTTCTCTGTGGTCTACACGAGCTATTACCTACTAATCGTTAATAGCACGAGCAACCGACTATATATTCGAAAAGCGAGTGCATGCGAATAGCTATCAAAATTACGATCCGAAATCCGATCGCCAATGCTGGCTTACAAAAGTACATCATTTTCAATGGAATAGTTTCAAGCAGTTGGATTGAGTATCGTGCAGACAGCGCGTGATTAACTTCGTCGGACGATTACTGTAATGTTAAACCAATTGCAATTGTGCGCTCCGAACAACGTGAATCGACCGAGAGAATGAAAAGAAAAGCTGTTAAACGGAATCACAACGTTCACAACACAAGCATATTAGATCAAAGAGGGCCTGCGCGGAGCTGCTGGCTTGTTTGGGGGTTGCAGATAATATGGACTCCCAGCCCTCGCACAGAGGTGAAAGAGACACTCTTGGGCACTAACAAGAAGCCTCGTTGCGCGCACTTAGCATAATCCATTTCGTTCGGATAATCCTAATTGATGATAATATCATTGAGTGCCAAGGTAGTCGCCTGTCTTTGCGGACAGGATCTTATTATGCAACTGATATTTTCACGCTGTGTGTATTTGCTTGACTGTTCTGTTTTCGTTAGGATTTTTCTTTTTTACTTTTTTTTCTTGTCGCAGTAGTGAGTATCAAGATTTCGTCAGACGTATTTTGATTTAGGCTTTATACACTTGACACTTTGTTAGCTAAATTAATATTATTTTGGAAAGTTAACTTCACTAGCTTAACAATTAAGTTTACATAATACGAGCCGCGAAATATTAGTAACGAATTCAAATTTCCTGTCAGGGTGAAGTGAACCGCTAAAACACTTATCTATATGTGATAAATTTATACAAGTTGCGGCCAGTAAAGTTATTAATAGTTTTCTTTCAGAATTGGAATTTCAAAGAAACTGAAAGTACTCAAAGTAATTAGTTGAGATTTAGTTGAAGATGATGAAAATTGCAATAATCCATAATAAACAGAGTTTACTGAGGTAACTATTTAGTAGTTCTCAAGATTTGTTAAATTTAAAGAACAAAATGAGTACATAGTTTTTGGAAGAATCATTTCCAAGTGAAAAATATCCAGAGTGTCGTTATTTACAGCGAACAAACAAATTAAAAAATATATATTTATTCCGTGACACACAATCAGTTGGCAGTACACTAACGCTATGCTTTGAGAGAGCGAGCTGGAAATTAATTTCCTGCCGAAGGACAGAACCTGCCTGGACGCATGTGTCTGCCTGCTTTCTCACTCTCTCTCTCTCTCTCTCTCTCTCTCTCTCTCTCTCTCTCCTAGCCATGTAGGTCATGTGAGAGATGAAAGCCGCATGAAGGAAACGAGCCTCGACGACGGAAACCCTTTACACCCCAGGCGTCTCTCAGATAAGGCGTAACCTCTTCTCGCTCCGATCGATTTCGACTTTTAGCTGAGTGTCGCTTTAGTTCTGTCTTCTAGCTAGGAAGTTTCAAGAATCTGTCCTTCCAGCACTGAAGCAATGGGCTTTAATTTCATTTCAAATTCTAAATGCATGACAGACGTAGCGACAATGAAGTTGTTGCGAAGTCACGAAAATTACTATTATTTGCTCGTTTCATTCATCGAAGCGAAGGAGTTTCGCGTCAAGTGCCTGACACAAATGGAGTGAAACGATCTAACAGTATATTACATAAAAAATTCATTTTAATTGTATAGAAGCTTGTTAGATTTTCTTTTACGTTGTTAGATTTTGAAGCTTTTTAACAATAACGAGATTACAATTTAAATGCATTTTGAAACGTTAGTGTACTTAGTGCTTCGCTTTGTATTTTTACTTCAAAGGAATTCGTAGATAAAAAATGTGGAGTTGAGCGAAAAGCAGATTTAAAGCATTATTCACAAATGTTTCTCATTAACAGGTAGTGTACGAAAAGAATTTCCATTCAGAGCTTTCATCATTCAGTTCATTCTATCAGCTCTTTGCAGGTATGCTCCGTATATTACTTTATTTTCATTTAATTAACAACGATTTTCGGCTCGTAACGTTTCGCAGCGAAGCTGCTTACATTTACGCAAATTGCACGTATAATAAGTATAATTGCATAATAACATAATAAGTACATAATAAATATAGTTTACTTGGGAAAATTCATAATTAGTTGAACGAATGGTTTTTTATTTCTTTAAATCTATATATAAATTTATTTGCATTATATAAATATTAAAAGGTAGAGAAGTTTACATTCTAGAAAATAATTTTACAATTTGTATTGACAGGTCCATTTACAACGAACGGTTAATATATCATAATGAGAAACGTTCAACAGTTGCATTTCTTCAATTTGAATATGTTTATTGGCCTTTTCGTATGTAAAAATGATGAGCGATTGATAGCACTACAAGTGTAGTAAAATCAAACTTTAATACACGTTTTGAATTCTCGATCATATTTCTCTGTATGGATGCGTTATTAAAAAGCTACGTTAAATATTACGAGCTCTAGCCATTGAACATTTTTAGTGCGAAGATTAAAGACTACAGGGATGCTTTGTCAAGAAGAAAAGCTTAAAACGACAATGCGGAAAGAGAAAGAGCTCGCGGCGGGTTGCTGCTCTCTTTTTAATATCCGCGCTTGCGAAATTTTGTCGAAAATTCAACGGCGAAAGCCACTTGTCTTCTTTTGCGTCCATCTATTCAATGGCGCGAAGCGCAGCCTCGAAGGCTTTTCCTGTGACGTGGCACTTTAATTAAATGAATTTTTCCTGATTTTTTTTAAGAATCTGCTGAGTAGACCATTTTATTTTCTATGAGCTAAGCAGAAGCACTTTGTTCAGCCAAAGGGTAAGCGAAAAACGAGTTTTACTTTTTTCTCGTTGCTTGAAATTCGGCGTAGTGAGATTTTTAATGAAAGCTATGCATTTAAAAATAACTAGAAATATATTTCATTTATCTCTCCCAGTGGCATTCACCGAGTTCTTTTAGCGATTACAAAAATGAAGGTATGAAAATGCGACTCGTTATTTCTGATGCTAAAAGTTATTCTAATGTGAAGTATCGACATCGTTATTCGTTAAATTCCGAAATTAACGTATCCACATGAATAATTTTGACGAATAACGCTGGAATAAAGCAGCGCTCTATGGATTGCGTTCTGCGATAATTTTTCAAAATTTTAATTAATAACGCAATTCACAAAATATTCGCTCTGATTCATTATTGAGATTTAGTGCCAGCATTATACGTTAAATTTATGTATTTAAAGATAACGAATTTCAATTTGAACAGATGACGCTGTCGATACTTTACATAAGAGGGTCATTTTACCATTAGAAACGAGGATAATTGATTACGTTGCATTGTTTATGACGTTATAAAAAATAACATATTTTTCTTATTTTTATCTAAATATTCGATCAACTATAGAAAAAACAACGAATACCGCTGTCATTGCGTTATTTGACTAGACTTTTTCTTGTTACTGGTTTTATCTCTGTAAATATAGATTTGCATGGGCGCATTTGAAGAATGATCTAATTAATTCATCATTACGCGAATGTATCCTCAGTACACTCGAGTATGAATGTGTAAAAAAAAAAAAAAATAAAACTTAAAAAGTCACGCCTGTGCTCGTCGTTGAAGTTCACAGGTCAAAGGTTTCTGTGAAGAGGTAATAACGAAGAAAGAAGAGAGGGGAAAAAAGCTCTCGCAAGGCCCTGAAGCGAAGTGCGCTCAGGCGAGCGTTAAAAAAGGCTTCTGAGGGTCACTTGACGATTGAAATTTTCTTCTACCGAACTCGTCGTCGGTAAACACACTGTACGTTCCTTTGTGAAGTCCCTTTTTTTCTTCCTATGCGCGTACTTATTTTGTACCGAGCATCCTGTGTCTTCGGTCCGTATTTATTCACCTATACAACTAATGAGCAATCGAAAAATGTCCATTGAAAAAAGTCTGCAAAAGAGAGAGAGCACATTTCGAAGCTTCACTCCCCAGAGAATCTCTGGTGGAGAAGAAAGAAAACTTATTGGTACAGTGCGGCAAGTTGTTGCGTGTATAGCTACGCCGACGACGAGATTTTTGCTGCTGCCGAGAAAATAGAGAGCGGAAACTCTTGGTGGTGGCTAGCTGGCTCTTTGCGCCCCTGTTACGGCTAACGAGTTCGACGATATTACTTGTCAGCCGTCAGAAAATACTTTTTATTAGTGTTATAAGGGTTTCTGGACCGAAAGACCAAGCGCGCTTTGGATGAAATTCTTTCATCAAACTTTCATCGTGGAGGAAGCTCGCGAGACTGATATTTATAGCAGTGCACTTTTAATTTCAACTTTATCGATTACCGCATTGTGTCTACTGTGATCGAATTTCATATCTCTATTTTTAGAGTTTGGCATAGGCTAAGCTTTTTATGAATGACGTTCGGATTCAGTATACTTTGATTTGCGTATTGAGTATCCATTGTGCATATATTTTGCCGATAATAACGTTTACTTGGATGTTATATCGGAAATAACAAACATAAACTTAAATACAGTTGAATAACAAAATAAATCTCATAAATCCACGCGAATGATATCGAAATCTCATGTACGCATTTTTTTCTCCAGCGATATATATATATATATATATATATATATATATATATATATATATATATATATATATATGTATCATTTTGGTTACTTGGTTTGTCGAAGCAAATCTTTCCGAAAGACCATTTACTCATCCACTCTGCGACGCGATGGGAATACGTACTTCCGAGGTAGAATGAGTGCGCGTCCAACTTTCACGAAAGTCAGTTGTTTCCGATTTGCCTTGTGGATTCACGAGCTTCATCGAGAAGATATTCCAACGTGACTCACATGCCACTTTATCTTATTACCGCACGAGAATTCAAACCCAGGAATTCTCGTATTTTGTGAGCTTTTTGTTTTGTTTTAATTTATCGACTGGCATTTCAGAGGAAAAAAACATGATTATTAATTTATTCGTATGCTTTTGACAGCAGAAAAAGCAATCAGAAATTTTGACCAAATATTGTATGTACATCAAATAAACGATATATTATTGAAGCAAAAATGCTTGAAATATTAATGGATAGGGTTTTCCATGTTCAAATACTTGAATATATGTCAGCATTCTGCTAAAGATTTCATATGGAGAAGTTATTAAGATTGAATGATATGTTCCAGCTACTTATCATTTATATTTATCGTGCTGTTTCATGAATACATTCCATTCGTGCCCTAGCTTTGCTTCATCAATTTAATGTTACAATTAATAATTCACATGACCCATTCTCGCATGCTACCACAGTAGTAAAGTACGAAAACAGTCGGGCGCCAAAAATAACGAGCATGAAAAATAAGGAAGAATTATTCTCGTTTTCGTTTCGAAAACGCGAAAAGATAAAACTCACCTGACATTCATAAGTACCGTTGTCCCTCTCCTGCACGTACTTGAGCTGCAATGTCCAATCGTCCGAGCCCTCAAGATGCAACACCTGAAAGCGCTCGTCGCTCGTGTAAGTGAACGTCGAGCTGGTAAGTACGTGCCAGTCACGCCTGCGTATCCAGGAGATCTGAAGGAAAAGAGAAGAGACGAAGCAAATGTAAATGGACTAATTTGAGGCTGCAGAGTGGCGGTAAAAATGAGGTCGAGCGAGCGAGCCGAGTTTAGGGCTGCGGGAGAGATAAATATTGTCTCCGGTTAATGATGGAAGCGCTTTCGTGGTCTATTAGTCTACAGCGTGTATTTTGGAAAAGTCGAGAGAGACAACGTTTAATTAATTGCTGCGATAAATATGACTTGTTACGTTATGCTCGACATCACGTGAATTAGGTGCTTTAAACTATAGGAGAGAGTGTTTTCGCATACTAATGTACTAATGTACAGTAGAGAGATAATGACAATTAATGTTTTTCTTTTTGTAGCAAAAAAAGAGGAAGTAAATGTTTGTCGATAGGAATATTATAGTCAGTTGTAAGGCTATCTATATGTATGGCGGATATCATATGAAATTGCGGTTATCGTGAAGAGAATTGCGCCCCGTTGCGGCCTCTAAGGGAGTTTCATTGCGGTCGGTCGTGTATCGTGTAATTGCGAAAAAGGTGTGAGACACGCGCACCGTTAACATCGACGCCCAGAGCTGGAAAATTAATGGGCTGCATGTGTGTATCTTTTTTTCAGGATGTAACATTTATTGTGATGCTATATTCCGATTACCGTTTTGTGTATTTATAGTTTTATTTTACCGTAATATTGTATTGTAGACGAAACTACGCTCTTTGTAATTAGCTCGATCTGAATAATCAGTGACAAATTTTCAGACTAGATAAAATGCGCACGTTGTATATCTTGGTGAGTATATTTTGACTGACACATATTAAGAGCACTAGTCCCTCTAGTGTTTATACCACCCGAACTAAAATTACCACTACCACTTTACATGGTAAATTTATGGCAATGAACGTTCCATACACCTTACGTCAGTCACTAATAAATTATTATTTAACGTAGAATCAGTACGGAAAATGTAAACTACTCTTTCAATTTTATAATACGTTTGGTAACGTGATAAAGCAAGAAAGTGTATTCACGAAGTATAAAACAGTCAAGCTATCTTTGCATATCTTAGTAGTAAATAAATAGCCGGTTTACGGGTGCAGCTGTAGCAGTAATTTGATCGAATTTAGCCAGGGAGGAGGACTCTTGAAGAAAAGCCGAAGATGCCAGTGGAGCGAGGGCACCGATAACAACGTCTCTGCGAATATATATGCCATTGGACATTGATCTTACACAGCCATTGGCTCTCTCTCTCTCTCTCTTGAGGCAATCGGCTTTATCTTCCGTGCAATAGCACATCGTGGCTCTCTGGCCACGTTCGATAAAATTATATCCATCGAGCAGCAAACGGCTGATTCCATACTAACAAATATCGAAAATCATTCTCTCGAGTCTCTCGAAGAATTTCACCGAATCCACAGAATTCCCCTCTATATATATAATAGTTTCTACTTTCTAAGGTTTTTCAAAATTAATTGGCGAATGCCATTGCATAAGTGATTATTGCAAGATCTCCAACAATTTAATCTATTCCCACGGGAGGTCGCGCAGGTATTTCAGAGATAGGTATTGCGCAGTTATACGGATTGCATTCGATCAGATATGGAAGCAGAGCTCAAATTATTGAAAGCATTTCGTATCTGCATAACTCTAATACTGATACGGGATTATAACGTTGCGATTAAGTATTATCATAACAAACTTTGAAAGCTTGTGCATGTGATTAACGTTCTAGTATCGAATACCCTACTTTATGGAAAAATCTAATGCTACGATGTACGCACGCATACACTGATTCTCCGACCTATTCAAAGCTGAGAAATCCGTATAACTTACTTCGGTATCGGCGCCATTTCTATCGGCTAAATTGTGAACCTTGCAGTGTAGAAAGGCGGTACCACCGAGCTGGATAGTCACGTTCGTGACGGTGTTGTTTTCGTTAGCCTCGTTCGCTCGCTGTAACTCCTCGAGATTACTGTACCACAATGCCTTCCACTCGGACGGTGGACTGTGCGGCAACCGACGCTCTGAAAATCAACAGCGATGAATTGTTCATACTTATTTTCTTCCTGTTTGAACAAGTATAAGTATAAAGAATAATTGAATAAGAATTGAATAAATATAAAGAAACAATTAATTCTATTATTACACTACGTTAACTAAACGGTGTAAAACAATCCCAGCGGAGTAAAAACAGTTATTTTGCAATTAAGGGCCTCTCAGCCTTTCTATAGATATATAAGTCAATGTAAATTAATACATCGACTTTGCTCGGAGATTTAACCGCGTATAGTGCTTGCAACCCGAAAAAAAAAATAGGTCGACAGTTTTTGCTGAACAACGTACTGTGAATCAATTTTAGATCGTCCCATCTATTAGTTTCTTCAAAAATAAATGTTTAAAAATATTGTTTCAAAAATAATATTTTTTTGTTTTGGAGAATTACTTACGCGACTTTATAAATGCAACATGACAGTTTCGTATTTAATTAAAACTTCATTTTTAAACATTTATTTTTAAAGAAACTAATGGACCGGATAATCTAAACTTGATTCACGGTACTTTGGTCAGTGAAAAAGAGAGCAAAATCGTTCTATTAATTTACATTTGTATATCTATGTAAGGGTAGGAGGAGTTCTTAAATTTAAGCGACGCACAAAGTACACGAACGAGTCAGACAAAAGTAATATGTGTGTGCAAAAGAACAACGTTGAGCTACCAAAATGACTTGCCCACATAAGAATTGTCACTTTCGCTCTGTCGCGTGCCGCTCGAATTCCGGCCTCTCCCTTCATTCGCCGCCGCTACGGCATTAGGCCTTTACGCGCGCGTAGCTCCTCGTCGTCCCGACTCCTTGCACTCTCGTTTGCTCTTCGCTCGTCAGCCTACCAGCCAAGGGTTAACCAAACGCTAACCCCTTTCGTATATATGGACCCAACAGTCTAGTAGCCATGTACATACCGCGGGGACTACAGCCTCTAGGACTAACTCCGGAGCTGTAACTTAGTGATACAACAATGATGATGAATAATGCGTTCGTCCATGTCAATGGAACGAACTCAGAACATTGAGAGGCAGAGGCACACGCGCTGATAAAGTCGCATCTTAAATTTGCCGCAGCGGGTCATACGATTAATTGTAGTTGCAACTTATAGCACTTCAGTCTTTCGCATACCCTAACCCTTATTTTCTAATAACATAAAATATCGTAGTTTAAATCTTTTCGCAGCACATCTTATTTGCTACGTTTAAAAATCTTCCTTTCGACTTAAAAGTTTTTTCCAAGACGTAGAGCAACGACGCTAATTTCTAGACAGCCAACCTCGACAACAGCTGTATTTTTTTTTACTACCCGGACGCGTTTAAACTCGCCCGCTCATTTGGACTTCTCGTTACAATAGCCGCTATCGCAGGGCGCAGATCGTAAACACATGTGGGTTGCATGGTGTTTCCTAAAAATGGCGTTTATGAGTTTTCGCCGAGCATAGTATTGGCGTGCAACGTCGTTGGTCAGCTCCTCGAACACATCTTAAATTATAACATTACTAGGTGTGTCGTCTATTTTCGATAATGTGCGGAATGCTCACTGTTATAACTAATAGTTCTCGGGTTCTGGTTTTTACGCGGCTCAAATGCCACATTGTACACCCTTTCCGCGTTTTCCACAGGATTTGAAAATTATCAAAGGGGTTATCAATTTTCGATGATCAGAAAGCGCTGCCGTGAATTATATAACTGGACATAGCACAAATAAAAATGTTATCAATGGGAGGATATGAGATTATAATGTGATAAGGTTTCTACTAAGAGATTCCTTCTTTTTATAAAATTATAGCCTCATGTATTTGAAAATCGCGATATACAAATGATTCAATGAAAGAAAAGCAAATCAAGATAACGAGTTTATCTCACGGTAGCTCAAAAATTGGATTTTAAAGTTTAGCTGACCAAGACACAACGTTCAAAATTTTGCAGTTCTTTTGTATTTTAAAAATATTATAAACATTTAGAGATGGGCATATGGTGTATCTTCAACGTTTTTCTTTATTTCCCGTGTTCCCAAGATTGGACTTCGATTTCGTGACAACGTTTAATTGTGCGCTCTACGACCATACACACATTCGCGCAACGAAAAGTAGTAATGCAGCTGCTCCCTTGGTTTGTCATTTGTTGACTTTCGTTTATTATTAATTTATGATATGTAATTATTCAGTTGTAAGTAAATTAATTGCAAGATTTATATGTATTTCTGCGCATAAAACTTAACGTTGAAATATATTTGGACAAGTTAAATTAATGGGGTACAATGGTATTTGCACAAAATAAAATATTATCGTGTCGGAGAAGTAAATATGCGATGTATGGAAAATTAAACAGTTGAATATACGTAGCAGTGACTGTAATAGAAGCTCACGTGCCTACGATAAGAGTAATAAAAAATTATATAAAAACAGCGATTACGATTTACGATTAGTAAACGCGATGTTGATCTCTGTGTGCGAATCCCTTTCCGAAAAGACAAGTCGTTTATTAGTTCTAAGTTTTCTGTGTACAGCGTGTATGATTTCAATTATTTAAAGAACTATATTCACACAACCTTGCACCTTTAGCAATAAAAATTTATAAAAATTTCCGTGAGAAAGCGAAATGAAAAAAATCAATGAGAATCATCCGGCGCGAATTATAAAGCATGTATTTTACCAGTTACATTGCTCTCTAGATCTAAATCTTAAGTGAAGCAACAACTGAGCTTTAATTACTTCATAACTTATACGCCGACTCACTTCTCGAAAACTCCTCGATCTCGCGCAACCCCTCCATCCAATTACCGAACGAGCAGCATTTTCCCGTCGGTGGAAAAGGACGACTTATACCACTTTCCATCCGCCCCCTTCGGCTCTCTATCCGAGGTCCTCGAAATTATTATCCGATACTACTTCTCCAACTGCAATATAATGATTGTTCGGCTGCATGTTCACGCAAGCGAACGAACGCTCTTCCTTCGAACTTTATTATCCGAAGCTTTCGCATCGACTCTCTTTCATCCGGTGTAATTAACTTTTCAAATCCTCGGGAGAACGTAAAAGAGATGTATAATATTTTATTGAGATGGAATTTATTGTCTTTCGCTTTCTTCGTGATATTCCCGGAAAAGGCTAGTCAAATGTCTCACCGATATGATAAGTTTCTTTTTATTGGAATGTGGATATTCGAAAATACGTATATGTATTATTTCTGCAAATATTAATACGTTTCACGATTGATTTGCTTGATTCTCATTTGGTTATTATATTAACCTGTGCGTTTCGCCGACAGATGTTTGATGCATTATTAGATTCGAAGTAAGTAATTTAAGCTATTATTTTAAGACCAAGATTATTTTAATGAATTTCATTTCTGATTGTTGAGATTACTGGATCATTTCCAGTTTTCTTTTCCATATTCTTGCGATATATATCAATGTTCTATTCTTACTGTTTTGAATAGTCATGAAATTCATGTTATTATTAATTCACCTTTCATTACATCACTCACGGTTCTGAATTCGTCTACATAAATCATTATTTTTATAAACTCCCATACAATGCTACAATGATTCTAACTCAATATAAAGTACCTACGATAATAATTCATATACAATAGTCCTCTACCCCTTGTTTTTCGGAATGATATGTTCTTTCAGTCTATATGTCATTTTAATTAAACTTCCCAAGTATTTTTCAATTAACTCTGAACGAAAATTAAGCCATAAATTGTTAAACACGAGTTTAGTTCGATATCGTACCCAAAAGTTCGTTACGCTGATGATGAGATATGCATTTACCATTTGGGAAAACGGAAATAAGCAAAACCGAAATTAAATTTCTCTTCCTAACATTACTCGCTCCGTAAAAAACGATTTCCGTAAATCGAATACACGGCTCGGCAAGAATTCAATTAAAAATCTAATTTATTTTTGCGAGCTGCGCACACAGTACACATAGTTGATTCAAAACATATTCCACCGAATAAACAAAAATAATTGCATCACGTTACCGCACCGAGTATCTCACTTTCGTTGAGTTTCGTTTCGCACGCTAGGTTTTTTATACCCCCCCCCCCCCCCCCCACCTGAAAAAATCGGGAAATCTTCTCACGCATAGCTAGTTTCGTTAAAAGTTTGGGAGAATTCGAGGAGAGGGGCAGGGAAACGAGTCCGTGCGGGATTGTTGTGTTTGAGTTTTACTTGGGCCCGCGAGGCCTTTTTCGCGCCAACGAAAAATCGGTGCCTTAATCATAGACAGCCCGAAGAGAAGGCGAAAGAAACACAGCCACTTGCTTGAAATTGGAGCTTCATCTCGAGGAGTAACTTTCTTTTTCTGCTCGACGAGCCAATTTCAGTCTGCTCATTCGTGTTGATTTTATGCTCGTTCAATCGTTTTGAGACTCGCCTTAGCATTACAGTAATTATTATTTTGCTTTTACTTTTCGATGAGGCTTTTAGCGACTTTTTTTTAGTACATCCTTGCTTTTTTAATCGATTATTTTTTTTTTAAAATTTATATTCTTTTAACTTTTAAATTAAGCAGATGATAATGCCAAGCATAAAAGCAGTTGATGTTGAAATAAGAATAATCGTGAAGCTTTCCGTTGAATACAAACGCACTAACATAGTAAGGCTTTGTTCACATTCATCAAAGGCGCATATAGCGGTATAAGACTTTCGCGGAATTTAAAGAGCCAAGACCGCGAAATTCGTGACACGGAAAAATCTTAATTCGCGCTTCTTCTGTCTCTATCTTATACATGTAATTTCGCAGGTTGCCGTCGCGTATCGCTGCCAAAGACATAATTTAGCTTCGCGCCGGTAGGATATCTTCTTCGTAGGAAGAAGGTTATATCTTCTCACATTTCGTATGACTAAGTAAACAGCCGCGGTGGAAAATGCAAATTTCTACGAGACGATCCCGTTCTCTACACTCCACTCTCATTATTACCATTGCCATTGTCGGTGTAATCATTGTTATATCCTTCGCTCCCGTCGGAGTTGTCGACTGGAGTTTCGCTTGGGCTTCTATATACCACCAACTAACTTGTGTTATAAATCGGCTTTTCATATTCAATTTTGCCTCACGTGTGTGTGCGTGTGTGGTCGGTGGTAGGTAAAGTTGTGCCCCACGTGCGGAAAATAAATATTGGCAATGTGTTGCTTTCGGTCAAAACAGAGGAAAATTGTTAAAATTTCCCAGTGATTTTTCGGTTTTTTTTTAGTTGTTGACTTTTACCAATATTCAAAAGTACGTGCGCATATCGATAACTATCTGATTGACTGCGAAACAAAAAAGGACGTATTTATTTTTTAAAAATACCTACAGATTGATATCTACCTATAAAGCGATATCGCGAGGAGCGCGAAAATATAATGAAGGTCATTCGGTGATATATTGTTCCGAGTTGCAACAGCGCGACGCACGCATTAATTTTGAATCGAACGAATCAACTACAAAGTCGAACAAGCAAAGTGCTTATCTATTTCAGATATCTATTTTCTACGATCGCGCATGGTCAGGGTAGACTGTTCGGATTTTCGAAAGCCACGAGATTCAAGTTTCTTTTTAAGAAGGCATTTATCAGTCCGTCTAATAACTTTATTTTGGATGAGAGAGGTGCATTTGACGATGAGGTGAGTCGCTACCCCTTCCGAGTTTTTCTCTCTCAGCGTAATTATACCACGGTCACAATTTCTTACGATGAACAGTTTTCGCGCTCGATCGGTCACATTTATTATGGAGAGTCTACGATTTCAACCTATTCTACATATATAATACCAGCGATGAAGAGTTACGGTCGTCCGTGTATGAACCACTATCTGAGAAATCTGAGTTCGATTTCCGTCAAGTATCAGTAGCTCTTTTTCAAAAGTATTTTTACCAAACCCCAAAACCAACAGTATGTTTATTACGGTAGTTTAAATTTTACTGTAGATTCAGTAATTGGGCACTGACAACACCTCTGTCATTGCGAGTTTCGTTACCGAAAAGTATGAATACTTTTGGTATCGTAAATTGCACAAAAATCAGAAAGTACAAAAGGGGTAGAGAGTATACATTCAACACTAACGGAGTACTGTGGAAGCATAAATACATGACTACTTTTTGAAACTGAGGAAGTCCAATGCTAATTTTCGGGAACATTCCACGGCACACAATAAGGAACTGGTAGGTGAAATGTCCTAAAAGCCGATTACGATATAAGGAGATACTGTAATAACTAACTGTAATATGGTAGATAAATGACTTCATACGAGGGAATCACACTGAATTATTAAGATTTAATTAATATTATTGTAAAATTCTAAGGATCGCTTTTATAGTCGTAATATTCATTATTTCGATTTAACTTGAAAAGTGACGTGATTGGAAATTTTTCGACGAGTAGTAGGGTAGATTGTCAATTTTGAAAGCTTGTTAGATAAGGCCCAACTTTTCATTTAACAATATTATTTAATCAAAAAAGAGAAAGGAATTAAGTTTTAAAAAATGAATACATATTTGAGAGATCAACAAGCAACGAAGATCATTTGTAAAAAAATACTGGTGTTCATTGGAATGAAAATTTCATTGAACCCAATTTACAATTTCATAATATCATTATAAATGTTAATTACAGTAGAACTTCCCGAGCATATGAAATAAAATACAAATCGATTCCAATTAACTTTAACGAAATAACGGACAATTATTTCATCACATTTATTTTCTGGAATTGATTTTACATTCGTATTCTTCAATCACTCGATCAATGAACAAGCTGTAGCTCAAACGGAGCAAACAAAAAAATCTATTTCTTTTTTTAAAAAATCCCGTGAAATAAGTGAAAAAGCACGCGCACTATGTCAATAAATGCAAACACTTCGAAAGATTAAACTCACGAATAGTACGCACTTAGAGCGAGAGGGATGAACTGTCGAATGCGGGTTCACGCGAACCGAAGAACGTGAGAAATTGCAATAGTCGCGCCCGCCCAAGTTGAGTCGATAATGTCGTTCGCGCGCCCTCGCCATCAATTACATTTCATTTTTCCGACTCGCAGCCTGCGATAATGATCAAAGGGAAAGGGGAGGGGGCAGGGGGGGGGGGGGGGTGAACGAGCTGGTGCTTTTTTTTTCTTCGTGTACGAAAACTACTCGTAGCATTCTTTGCTTATCTGTTCTTTTTGAAACTATTAATATAACGCCGCAAGAGGTTTCGAAAATGGGCCAACACGTTAATGAAATTAAGTTTGACAAATAAAACTAGCGAGCGCGTACGTGAGAGTTTGGAAAATAGGATAATCAAATTAGCCTCTAGCGGCAGCAGCAGGCAACGTGGTTATTTCGAGTACATAATGGATTGATTATGCGCGCGCAAAAGCTGAAGTGGTTTGTGCATTTAAATAATCGATCCGTCGAAGAGAGTCGAGTGAGTTTAAAGTTTGCCCATAGCCGTATGTTTGTTGAATTGGTTATACGCTTGACATTTTCAGCTTGTGTTTGCCGATATTATCATTCGCCAGCTATGCCCCGTAATTACAAGTGGCTAATTTTACTTATATCTAAAGTTTCAATTTCTGCACAGGCTTACATTGTGAACTTTCGAAAGAAAAATTAAAAAAAATGAATTTTACATTTAATTGTGATTGAAATCAATTTGAAAATCGTGGCCCATTCAAAAAATTTTGTTATGAGTTTACCCAGTCGTAAAAATATTGTTCGTAAAAATAACTCACTTTTACTCGGTCCGCAACTCGAACGACGGGTCCCACGTATATTAATTCCGTCAAGTTACAAATTAGATTAAGCTCGCACGCGTGACCTCACTCACTACTAAATAATCTCTTGCTAATGAGGACGTCTACAAACTTGTCCCGATTCCTCTCCATACGTCAATCCACACGAGCGGTAGTACGTTGAGATGGTCGGGGAGGTCTGATTTTGTGAGTGAGTGAGTAAAGGATATGCCCGCAGGTCAATTGAAAACGAAGAATCCTGCTGATATGCATCAACGTAGTACAGTTATTTATTGGGATGAGAAACGTACTTTTGAAAAATTCAACCAGTGAGATATTTTACGCGCAAACTTTCTCATAAAAGTCAGTTTCTTTGTCAAATTGTTCCTTTGAGATATATATTCTTTTCAACTCTCGACGGCGTATAATAGTCAGCTATCAGTTGCGTCATTATACACTCTCGAAGATAGTCCAGCGCTGGAGAAGAGCATTAAAACGCACTACATAACACACTCCCATGGAGTGTATTTGCATGCAGCATTTACAGTCCATTCGTCGGCTATCTCACGCGATGATCCTTCTCTCTCTCTCTCTCTCTTTCTCTCACTCTCTTTCTCTTTCTCTCTCTCTCTCTCTTTGAGGTGTATATCTGTTAAACCCTCCGTGGAAGAGAATATAAAGATAAGACTGCTGTACGATCAAGCTTCCATTGAGTGAATCGTCGATGCGCCAAGCGAGATATACAAGCCTTGAATTTTTTACCTGCACCTTCTCGTGAGACATCTGTTTATTCGATCTTTTTTCTCTTTCTCTCTTCTTTGTACTTGCTTATCTCATGCCAACGATTTTTCTTGCGGCCAAGAGCCCGAGGAAGAGCCATTTTTATTCTAGATACTTGTGTCTGTGTACAACATGTATATACCCTCATAAAGAGTGAGTGTACATAAATTTCGCAAGCGATAAATAGAGACGTGAATTTAATTACTCGTCGCGTCGGTTCGGCGCCTTTTACAACAACAGGACTGACAGTATCGCGATATGATACTGCGTTGGCTATGTAATTGACGTTGACTTTTTAATTGATGAGAGTTTGCCCAAAGTATAAAGAGAGAGCGAATGATAGCATCGATGAACGTTGCTTGATGTAAAATTCATTGCGACTGTTTGTGACCAATCGAATTGTCCTTTGAATGAACATCACTTTCGTTTCACAACTCAATTCAAAAAAAGACATTCGTACAATTTACACATATGTCGGAGCTATCGTGTCATTGTGTATTTATTAGTCCTTCTGACGGCTGCTTGACATGTGTATGAGTATTGGAAATACGTTTATTCAATCTGACAGAAGCAACTGTAAATATACGCGACGTATTTTTCGTTTTTTCGCATGTCTATTGACGAACAGTCGATCGCACTTTATTAGACGAAATATTTTGTTTTCAATGTCGAATTATCTTTCTCAAGCGAGAAATTGAGTTGTAAAACGAAGATGTTCATTCAAACGACAATCCAATTGCTTGCTTCAATACTTTTTATCTAACTGTACAAGGAGACAATGCCTTTTTTTTTAAACCTTTGCATTATGCGAAAAAGACTTTGTATTCATAGCGTGCGCATCACCTACCGACCTCGCTCTTTTTATTTCTACGTGCCTCGATTCATGAAAGTCTTTTTTTCCCCCGCCGGGACGCGACGTTCATGGCTCGACGAGATAAAAAAAACGAGAAGCGACGAGAAGAAAGGCAAATATTCATGGTCCTCTTTAATTTTCATGAGCTTATACATACACCCTTAAAGCTCTTCGCATCTTCCTCATCAGAGAAAAACTATTGGTCGTGTTCGAATTCGTTCGCGCATCGAAAAAAGATGAACAAAAAATACAGCAGAAGAAAAATCATTTCACACAGTCTCGCAACGCGTAATATTCCCTCCTTTTTTCGCCTTCCATTTTTTTCTCGGATGGGTTATATCGGATCGTTCGTCGTTTATCACATGCCTCGAGGGTCAGAGCCAAAAGAGAACAAGATAATTCGAATAACTGCTTACGAGGAGTCGAGTGAGAGAAAGATGCCAAGGGAGAAAAGGCACAAAGTAAATGTAAACTTAAAAATTTATGAGCCGAAAATGTTTTCCCTGGAAAACTGCATTTTGATTGGATGATTGTTTTTTCAATTTCGTTTTTGACGATGGCTATGATGAGATTAAATTAGCATCAGTATTGAACTACGCAGTACATTTAAATATCGTCAAAGATTATCAAGTTCCACGGCGGATTGTATCGTTACATTTCTGAAAATACTTATCAAAAAGATTATAAAAATAATGTTTTTAGAAGTGAAAAAAAAGTCGAGCAGATCAATTTGATAATACATTCATGTTAGTTTTATTCTTTACGTATTGCATGGATGTAGTGAACTTGTACTATTCATTCACTTTGATGAGGTAACGTTGAACTCTCAAACAGACGACGTTCATAAAGGTAATACTTGTGTTTCACGATCAGCATTGCATCGAACAAGTTTGGAACATTGCGCAATGTCAAAGTTCGTAAGTGAGAAGAAAAAAAAAGAAATGGCTCGACCGCATGTAGCAACAGCGAGAATGCCATCGGCACGAATGCGTTTATTCCGTAGCCACTGGCTACTGGACCTTTGCCGCGAAATCTCTCTTGCAGCAACCTCGCGAGAATAGTTTCGGCACATAGTTCCTCTTCTCTCTCTCCGTGATTCGGACAGCCCAGTTTGTCAGTCAAGCATCTCTCCAAGCTTCAAATCAAAGTGAAACTACGGGAACTCGCAAGAGTTAAGGTTCGATCCCGGAGTGAAAAATTGTCTTACACGAGAGAGAAAAAAAAAGTAAACAAGTACAATTGTAAACTGTACGCGTGCAAGAACGTCACTTGCACGACGACGACAGAGCCAAGAGATTATCGGGATTTTCGAGAATTGTTTTTCGTGCGTTTCGACGTTGTTGCGCAAATATTTGCCAACGCTGGCATTGAATGTTCGCCGGCTGGTAGGGTGATTAACCAGCTGGTTTTATGATCGGTATTCCCGGCATTTTTTGATGAGCATTAAGTGGAGTTTGGAGCGATCGCTGAGCGCCCTTTGTATCCGGCAATAAATTAATTTATATTCGCAAATGCGAGAGAGCAAAAAGGAGAGCTTGCTTGGCAATAGAACAATCGTTGTTTACACTCGAACGAGTTCCCGGCGCTACACGCGCGGGGTGTGAATGTATGTCGCCATCAGCTACGAATTTGCGCGTGCTCGAGCGAGTGAAATAATACGCAGCGAAGCGGCAAACCATTTTGACAGTCGCATAGCTTTTTCGCCGGCGCCGTCGGCGTAAAAATATTCGCTCGTCTCCTTTTTTTCTCCTCTAACCGTGACGACGAGCGAGAGGGGGAAAAAAGCAGAGTATATGTATATACATATACATATCCTGGTCTCGACTCTTGATCCTGCAGACGTGCGCGAAAACGATCCCGAATGCAAAACATTCACGTTTTCAGTGCACGGTATGAAATCAAGGCAGCGATGACAAATTCAGCGGAAAGCTAGTGTGTGTATGTGTGTGTGCGCACGTACGTATGTGTGTGCGTGTGTGGCTGGATATCGAGCGCGTGAATATCTAAAACGAAGAAAATCTGCGCGCGAAAGAGATGTCACATTAGAGAATGTCTCTTGTCTCGCGCTGCTGCTGCTAGACAAAGCGAAAAATCCAAATGATACCGGGAATGCGAAGAGAGCATATGTGTGTGCGTGTACGCTCGAGGGCATTTTAATAATTCTTGAACGAATAAAATGAAGAATGCGAGCACGACTGAGAAATTTTTTCGCTGCGACGACGACACCGTAAGCTCATATCTCGTTTGATAAACAGCGCTCAGCTGAAAATGCGCGCCGAGCACTTTAATACTTTCTCTCTTTTTTCTGCCGCACCAGCCCTCCTTCACTGCTGCTGCCACTGCTGATAACATTTCATACTGCATATGTCTACTTTGCGCTACTACGAGGCCCACTCACAAGTTATCGGATTTACGTTTTCGATTAGTTTTTGACGAAACAAATTCCTTTTATTTTTTTTTCTGCTAATGTAGCTTGCGACGTATGGGGCGCGCGTTCGACGTACGCCTTTTGTAAATAAGTCTCTTTGTATGCAGATTAAATGTGAATTTCCAGTTTGTGCACGAATAATATTTATTATAAATCGTTGTGAATTGTATATATACACGTAATTCGCGTTGAGAACATTCTATAGCTTCGTAAAAAAAATTGTTCAATTAAATTTTCTTTTGACTGACTGTAACGGATTTCATGATTGTCCGTATGCTTCGATCGCCAAAAGTTTGTAAAGCTACGTCCAATTAGAGTTTATGATTTAAAAAATAAAATATTTCAATGTGAAATGAAACGCTTCGCAATATTGACCACTCAACAAAAGTGCCTCAATCCCCGAAAAAATAAATAAGCAAATGTTTTTTGAGTGCGTTAAATAGATAAAGTTGGAAAAATAAATGCATTCGTAAAATCATTACTTACCTCGGTCAAGTGATGTTGCAAGTAAAATTGTTGGCAGGATGAGAATGACCATTGACCACGACAATCGGTCCTTCATACTTGCGAATCGAAAAGTATTTCTGAAAAACAAATCAATGTTATACAATATTCATCGCTAATCAAATTTATCGTCGTACTAATAATTGTACAGTTTAACGATTTCTGAGAATCGGTTTAGTGATGAAATCCACTGATCAAGTCATATCACATCGACCCTCATAACTTCAATTATGGCGGCAGTCGATGAACTGCGTCGTATAGTACATCATTTAAAGGTAATGTAAGATCTCTTAAAGACGATAGTAATTGTATTAATGCTATAAATCCCTGATAACTTCCAATTTTTAGGAAGATAATTTTCTCTCTAAATATAAGATATAAGCCAACAGATCGAATCGATCGGCTAATGCTATATAAAAATAAATTGCCATGATATATATATATATATATAAAAATGAGAAGTACGCGAATACATAAAAAGCTCAAGTGAGGATGAGCGATGCCAAGCCTTGTATTCCAACAAAACTTGCTTGGAAATAAACGTTGCTTTGGCCTGATAAAATAAAATTCACCCTTCTCGGCAACGGCGGTGTCCAAGTAATACGGTCAACAGCAAATTAGAGAAATTACGGAAAAACCAATGTCGAGGAACCCCTCCCCCTTCTTTCTCTCTAATCCATGGTATTGCAGGTTGGCTAAACAAAGTTACAGGTAATTTGAAATGCGGAATTGAATGTCGCGTGTATACACGTCGGATAAGGAAACTCTCCGCATTTTATTTCTTTGTGGCGCTATCTTCCGACCAAACACACGAAAGAAATACCCGCTGGAGATTTCATCAGCTTTCTGATTAATAATATGGATGTACAATCGAGTACGATGACTCATCGGCGTATTTTACACAAGGTTGAAGCCATACCAGTATCTCTCTGTCGACGATGGAGGGAAACAATCGGCTACTCGTGGAAACGAGATTTTTATTCAAGAAAGTTTGAGAGAACGAGAGAAGCGCTGGATTATGATAATAGCCAAGTAAAGAACACTTTCTTAACGAGATTCCCCGTTTACCTAATTAATTCTCAAGCTCGCG
The DNA here is from genome assembly GCF_024137745.1 of Phymastichus coffea. NCBI lineage: Eukaryota > Metazoa > Arthropoda > Insecta > Hymenoptera > Eulophidae > Phymastichus > Phymastichus coffea. The sequence goes on along the minus strand of NW_026707023.1, from coordinate 24,212 downwards.
CGCTACTTTCTTCCCATGCAAACGTTCGCGCGAGCGCACGTGACTAAACGCAATCTCGCGTGAAAATGTATATTGCTTCTCCATCTCTTTTTTCCTTGAATGCGATTATCACTGCGAAATTACTATTCTAGACGTGCGTTTGTTGAAAGCTTCTTTTATGAGGACGAACGGAATGGCATTTTGTCGGTGTTTCAGTTTGCTACGCATCTACAGACAAAATATCGTTTCTATTTTTTCATCTTCATAATAGACGCGTTCTCAATACTACGCAGAGCGAAAGCATTGTACTTGCCTCGATAAAGCCTATAGTTGGACACGGGAGAATGTATATTCATGAATTATTGTTATTTTTAAGTAGGTCAATATTTTAGCGAACGAATGGCTGTTAATTTAAGTAATCAGATTACTCGGTGCGCACAAATGCATTTATAGGATAACGCTTGCTTGGATTATTGTCATGACATCATCATATCAAATATTATTGCTGTTGTCATCAGGATATTATAATCTCAATGAATTGCATATCCGACGTGCACGTATTTATTTTGCAACGAGTTCAATATTTCAAATTGTTTGTAATATGTTAATAGTAAGCATGGCATAAGCATGTGCAATATGATACACTGCCAATAGGAAAGCTCGAAATTATACAATGGAATTATACATTTCAGAATGGAAGCGAATTAATTGTTAGTTATTTAACGCTTACCAATTTGTTTTTACGAAAGACTAAAGTTTATGGATCGTTCGGGAATAGTTCCACAAATTTTCCGGAGAAAATTCGGCTCATAATTCATGAATTGTGGTACAAAAATTGTCAGACGCTTGAACTGCTAGATCCGTGAAAAATCGTAAAATTAAGAATTTTACTGACCGTTAGCGTGGTAATTTTTTGAGTTTAGTTTTCTTTCATTCAAATATTTTCTATAAATGTATAGTTATAATTTCGAATTCTCTTGAACATATTTTTTATAAAAAACGAATGTTCAAAAAGAAACAGAAATTTCATAAATCCGTTGACAAAATGCTGCTGTAAATATGAATAAATCGAGTAAAATATCTACATTATTTTTTTCAAGCTTTATAAGATCGTTTGAATTTCCTTCAGAACTCTTTTGAAAAGACTTACATTGAAACAGTTCCTCTCAACGATATCAAGCGATAATTACGGGATACAACGTAAACTTGAACGAGCGATATGTGAAACGCGAAGTTTTCGCGAAACTGAGTAACATTTTGACTCAATGAGCATGTAGAAGTCCGAGATATATCTCACGTTTATCTTGCGGTCGACCAACTGGAACACGATAATAGCTTTTCGCGAGGGCGAGCCACACACGCGTCCTCGATATATTATCTCCGCGGACGAGCTCTCATACACACAATATGGAATACGGTCGCATCTCAAGCGCGACTATTGAAAATATCATGCGTGAAACGCTTGACGAGTTATAATAGGCTTTGTACATCGGCAGCATTGCGTAAAGCTTTTGAGAGATGCACGAGTTCACAGTTAGTTTTGATGCACGGCGCAAGAGTGGCATTGAAGACCGAACAGTAGACATCTGTTTGAGCTCTCAAGCAAGTTTTTCCTTTTCAGCGGAATTATTGAGCTTTTGCATTCTTGATGGATTTTCATTTTTCGCGCGACCCATCGTTAACGCTATATGGATGAGAAAAAGTGACAACTGCATTTACTCTTTGTCAATAAATACGCATTTCATGCAATGATATTGCTTCTTCTACTCGAACATTTGTAATGTAAGTTAACCGTAAACCCAGATATTCCGCAACAGTCCTTCGCTCTAATAATAATAATAATAATAATAATAATAATAATTTTGCATTGCGCTAATAGTTAAATGCTCAACGAAACACAAGCATCATAATTATACGGCAGTAAAACGTCTTCAAACGTCGCATCGTAAGAAAAAAGAAAAAGGAAAAAGTCCCATAATATCTTCGCGTGAGAGGAAGTGCAGGGGCACGCAGACGGGCTAAGACGCTGGGATCAAGAGGGCAGAGAAGGTTTCGGGGTGGAGGGTTTCATTGCTGTGAATGCATAGGTCAGCGGGCAAAAGCCGCTCAAGAGCCAACGGGGCCCGGGGAATACGTTATTAGTGCCGGCTGGCAGAGCCGGCCGCCGTAAATAATTCGAGCATGAGATCGCCCGAGCTGCGGAACGCTACTATGCCAGCAGTAGCAGCGATGCATATTTCAGGACCACCGAGAGACGAATCTCCACTGCGAGCTTGCAAGCATGTACTTTCAAAAAAATATCCCTTGCTGATTTTGTGTTTGTTTTTCTCTTCGTGTTGCGATAAGCTGCAATCGTCAGACTCGCGTATCATAGATAAACGATGAAATTGCTAGCTGTTACGGTTTAATTATGTCGGCTTGGACGATCGTTATATGAACGCGAATCTTTCCTAATGAATCGTACACGGGGACACGTGAGTTTTTTTAAATTACCGGGTCTTTTAAAGATTCATCGTCACTGCTGCTGTCGATGCTGCAGGTGTGTAGTTGTATAGTAATGCCGTTCGTGTACAGATAAATAATTCATTGACATGGATCTGTTGGAGCGAGGGTTTAAAAATGTATGCGAACACCTCTGTCTGACGGCAGTTATGTGAGACATTGTTGTTTCTGCGTCAGACGATAATTGCTTAAAATCGGATTACTTTGAACAAGAGATCAAATTAATGTCTATCGTAAAAAATTACAGATTAGTTCCGAATAAACGTTGCCGAAGAAACCACTCGATGAGAAACGACAATATCCGATACGCGTAATGTAAGTTCTTGTATACGCGTGAAAAGTCCCAATAAACGATGATGAGGTGTCTGTCCGTGTTTTTTCTTTCATAAAAAATACAATGATGTAGATGTATAATATGGGATGTCAGGTGTTCACGGCAGAACTTATAAATCAAAAAATAATTGTCGTTTGCTACGTATTCGACGGTGAAAAGCAAAAGAGATAAGACGTAAGGACATTGTGTGCGAGACTTGTAAGTATCGTATATTCGAACTCTTTTGTCGAATGTTGACGTAACCCTAAGGTGTATTGCTTGGTAGCAAAGTGTTGAAACTCATTGGTCTGTGTAACTGTAAGAATGAATATTCTCAGAAACGTTACTGAGACAGATAAGAGTTATTTTATTTTTTAGTTCATACCGCTGTAATTTAGTCGCAACCACAACACATGGTTAGCGTGAAAGCTCGCAAACCATCCAGATTAAAAAAAATTAGGGGCAACAATTTTTAATTTTATCGTAAACTTTACGTATTTTATTTCCTGAGAATTCGTAATTATAGCGAGAGAATTGCAAAAAAATTTTCTGTAAACATCGCTCGCTTTTGTTTTGTCAGAAAGAACATGTGCATTTGATGGATGGGAATTCTTTTTCAGAAGTAGCGGTACGGCGTACGTATAGTTGCAGATGGCAAAAATTGGGAATCTAGAAATTGTTTGAATTGTCGAGCGAATCGTTGTGTAGTGCTCGTTACAGAAAAAATGTACAATGGACTGTAGTAACGGAAATCGCTTTCAGAAATAATTTAGTTAATTTATCAAATGAATGATGTGTTTTATTTTTATTTTATTTTCGAATTTTCACACAGTTTAATGGGCAAGATTCCGTTGATTAGATATGGCTTGAATTTCATACATATGTCTAATATATAAAGATTCTGAGATTAAATTGTTTCTTAATTTTTATTTAAATATAAAGATACAATCGAAAGTACTCTAATGATGATCAAACAAGTTTAGATTATAACCAAAGTTTTTACGTTACTTGTCTCATTGTACTCTATAAGAAATAATAATTTTCTACGCAAAATTATATTACTTTTAATATATTTCAAAAATAGATTTTTTCTCACCGGAAATTCAAAGTAAAAACATTGCTTTTCGTAGCCTTTTTCTCGTGTTACTCGGCATCAACTTATTTTTATGAAGTATTTTAAACATCAAATAAATGGTTAAATATGTCAACAGTATTTTACCTACTTAGAAATAGTTTTATGTTTAAAAATTCTATCTGCATAGTGAGTGAGCTTTTTACGTATGATTTTCGATCCAATGACGGACATTATTTGAAATGTTGTTTTTTGCAAAATTTTACTAGTTTATTTATATTAAAAGACAGATTGTTATTTAAGCAACTTTTTAGATTTCATTTCTCCTTTGTAACAAGGCCTTTTTGTTATCAGCCAACTATATGTGAGCGTGCCACACAACATAATCCATACAGCCTATAATAAATCAGAAAACATGTATTCTCTCAGTGATCCATGACAAAGGTAATGTTGCAAATGAAAGCTTGAGTTTGCCCTTACAACGCCGAAAGCATTCTATTTTAGTAAAAGTTCGCGGATAGCTTGTCTGACACGCGCGCGCGCGAAACTTTCATACAATTCGTCATTGTGCCCTCCAACTTAGCAGGTCGCCATTCATTCGAACTCTTGCCACGTTTCTGTTTGATCAGTAACACGCTAAGGTATCAGGTCCCATGTGACTTTGGAAGACAACACTTACCGCAGCGCAGTGTGACCTACATATTGAGTAAGATTGTTTCTTTCCTGTGACCAAGGAAAGCATAATAAGAATCAAAGACTTGCGCGAAGTCACTCGGTTTAATGGAAAATCTCTCAGTAATCGATAGGGACTTTGAAGCCGTGAGACTTCAAAGGGACGAGTTTCATAGGCAGGTAGAAAGAGATATACCCTCGGCTGCTGTTTAGCTGATTTCAGCACTTCTTCCTCATCCTACCTGAGTGCATCCCGCGAGCGCCACGCTGCATTCAATTTACGACGTACGAATTTTTGCAGTTTTCGACGCGATCGAATTACTTACTCCTAGCGATGAATTCTCCAGTCGATTTTCATTCGATTGATCCGCGGATGGCCTGCAGAGCTTGATTTTCAACTGCACGCGAAATTCCCAGTTCTCTCTCTTGCGCTTCCTTCTCGTTTGCGAGGGCTATGCAAAAACCGAGGGATATTTTACTCGTTTATCTATTCAAAGTTTGCAATACTTTTAGCACGTTGTTTTCAGCGAGTTTGCGTACTAAAGTGTTGCGTGGAAGATGGAATGCGTTAACGGTGAGCGTTCGCTTTTTGGCCACGCCGTCAGCTTACGAGATGAATGCGCGCTGTTCGCATTTTTTCGAAAAATGCAGCGTCAAAAAAATGAAATTTCAACTTTGCATTTAGCCCACCAAAATTACAGAGAGACGAAAACGAAAATATTCACGACCATGCGTGAATGAAGTAAACTTGGTTTTCTCATTCATTAGCTACAGCTGCGCCATTTGTTATTGCATTAGCTTCCAATTTCCTCGTAGCCTTATTACGAAGTAACGAGCCTGTGCGAACGCGGCTGCAATTTTATCAGCATAATCATTCATAATGCCGTTTATCTGCACACGATGATCAACTTAATTCATCAATCATCTGATTTATCAATCATCGAGCGCGATTCTCGCTTTCTTTTTCGTTTGTAATAAATCTCTGCGAATGTTGTCGCACAAGCACATTTGGAATTGATCAATAATTCAATAACCCAGGTGTAACGAGCTTCGCTGCATTAATTCGAACGCTCGCCAATGCGCTGGATGTTTTTCTTTTTATCATGAATCCGATTTAAGCGCAAAAGGGTCCGATTTGGATATTAATCATCGCGCACTTCGACGCGTGTGCGTGGAAAACGTTTGAAACGCGCGTTGCGCGGCAAGAGAAGGCGGAGATTGTAACAGCGATCGAGCTCCATATTTCACGATAAGCCACGAATGTCCAAGTGCGCTTGGAATATGGAATTCTCAGGGCATTCCACGATTTTCGCCGCGCATTCGGCAGAATTTTTCGCGATACGGCGCTGCCGCGCCGGTAGAAAGAGAGAAAGAATTGCGCGCGCAAGCTTTTCTCCATCATTCTTTTTCTTTCTATTTTATAACAAGTAGAAATGAAACTCTTGGGGGAGCGTTGCACTCTTTTCGCTGCTGCTGTTCATGCTCCCTTGAGAGAAAAATGCGCGGGAAATGCGCGCGCAATTACACGATTTGCCGGGTCGAAAAATCGATAGCTTTGGCCGACGGGCAATTTCCAAGTTTTGCACCGGAGCTTCAACTCTCGGCAAAGTAAACGTCGTATACTCCCGTCCCCCTTTCTTACCCTCGCGAACGAGCGTAACGAGTTTATTAATTTTCAGGAAATTACCTCGGATAATTACTTTTCTCGCGTTGAAACATAAGTTTCGTGTTTTATCCGGTGTCAATTTTTGAGCGAAAATTGAAAATTTGACATTCAGTGTGAGTTGCAACGATGACGACGAAAGTTTCCTGAAAGTGACGCCGAGGAATCAGACGAACGTGAAACAAGAGATTGCGTCGCTGAAAATTAGGTTATTTAAAAAAGTGTAATGTTGGTACCTGGCTCTCTTCACGGTAATTAAAATGTCTCATAAGAATGAGCCGCTACACATTTGTATGCTAAGCTTGCAATTTTCATTTACAAGAACAAATGTTGAAATAATGCGTTATTTCGCAAGAAAATAATGCAACCTTAATTTTTATCATGCGTATTTATGATCAGTTGTATTGTACTTTTTTCATAGTCAAGACTATCTTTTATTTTTCAAGAGCTCAAGAGCTTACTTGACAGTAAAATCGCAGTTCACAGGCCACAAATCTTCATGTCTGGGGCTTTCCGCTGTATAGGCGTATGATAATGTGATTTTGCATTGTGCAATGGATAAGCCAAATTTTGGAAATGAAAATGCATCATTCTCATGAATATTCAACCATAATTCATCACAAGGTAACTACTCAAAGTATAGTAGTTACCTATAGATATTGGAATACGTATTACAAGAGCAATGAAAAGCACACACATAAGTCAGTCAAATCATGCAAATACTATTTTAGTACACTAATGTAGATATTAACTTATTTTCGAAACGTCATTTATTTTTAATTATGCAAGCATTATAATTGAAAAACCGCTGAAACGTTATCTGCAAATCTTATTTCAGCAGAACATTTCGGTAAAATTCGTCAAAACTCATATAATACGGTTCATATGCCAAGAAATGTAATCAGTCTGGAAAGTTTTTGACGTGGATAATGTTAAGAGCTTTTCATACATCGGCATAAATCTCGACTTTAGCGGAAAAATAGAGCAGAATAGTGCAACGCAACTTTTAGATTTCAAATTTTCTCCGACCTCTCCTAATTGTACTTAGAATATATATTGCGTTTTGACAAATTTTTACAATTGAATTTTCAATTCTATTTCATATTCAAAAGTGCATTGCATCTGATTCGCAAAACCTTCGCTCTAAACTTTCATTTCTATTTGAAATTGAAAATCTTCATCAATCTCGCCGAATTCAATTTTTTTTTTATTCTGCTAGACGTGATTCACTTCGAATTGGAAAACTTTCGAAAATCCGTAAAAAGAAAGGCAAAGTTTTCATCAGGGTCAGTCTCAGTTACGCGAGAAAAGTATTGGATTTCAGTTGCGACACCTGACCTGCAGGTTCGTTTTTTTCGTGGAGACTGTATAAGCACAATAAAATCGGTCAATTCATCGGATCAATGTATTTTGGTAATGTGGAAACAAGAATGCACGCGCACGGTGTAAAACTGGTTCTTACGTCAAACCAGCAAACGAGAATTTTTCAACTGAGAGTACCTAAAGTACAAATGTAGTTTAAAAGATTTTTAAATACCAAAGATAATGTTTTTGCTGTTTGTGTGCTCGTATGAATCTCATAAAATACGAAATATTGTTAGCACCATTGTACGACATTCCAATTATAAAGCACATTTTATACGATCCTTGCGATATATTTACGTTTAAAAGTTTACATTTTTATCTCTGATGGCTTCCATTTACTCTCATTCTATTCGTTTATATTTCATATTGTTTTCGTTAGATTACAACTCCGTAATAGTGTTATCAAGCGGAGCTTTCTATACATCACCTGAGAGTGATTAAAAAAAGAAAATAAATATATCGGCCGTATTTTCAAATAAAAACCATTTATATTTTAATTAAAGACTGTGGATGCGAAAACGCAGTCAATCTACCGTAATCCGAGGCAACGCTGAAGTGAAAGCTACAAACGTAACGTTCTGGGTATATTCCCATCGCTAATATAATCGGCTGTCGCGAGCGGTGGGTGCGGGATCAAGCATTTGCGAGATATACATAGGTATATGTCAAATGTCGAGTTTATGGCATGCGTGCGAGAGCCAGGTATATAACGAGCAATATAAGAGGAAGACGCCCAAGGCGCATCTTTCTGCGACACACACGCGTCGCCGACAGCGCGGCGTATATTCTTGGCGAGCGCTGCGCAGCGCAACTCGATCGATGCCGAATGACACTTTTACGATGCCGCTGATTCAAGCGCTCGCCCACACCCCTTTATCGCGCTCTGAAAACTATGGCCAGTCGAGATTCTTATTTATGTATTTATTTATTATTTTTTTTTTTCGCGCGCTGAAATGAAATGCCACTCGACGTCGAGAGCGTCGCGACAAAATAATTCCAGCCGAAGAGAGTGAGGGTAGAGAAAAAGAGAGAGGGAGTAGGTGGGTTGAAATTTTTAAGCTCGGCGATTTTTCGCTCGCCTCCCCGGAGAAATAAGCTGCGAGCCATCCAGCGTATATACACGCTCGACGACTGGATTTTTCCCCAGCGCTAATCCGTCATCGTTCATGCGGATACGAAGTAAGAGGGGAATGAAGAGCCATTTGTCTGTTGTTGAACATACTATTTTCATTGGCTTATTTTCTTTTCTTATATTTTTGTGAGAATTAATTACTTTGGATGCTCATTATCTACTTGATGAAACAACCAAGAAATAAAAATTGCTAGAATTTTCTGGGTTATTTTTGATCGAGTATACGTAAACACGCTTTTGTTTTATTTTGATTTCTCTTTGTTGATGTAATCGGTACTTGATAAAGTCAAACAAGTCTGGACAAATGATTGCGTATAGCCAAAGTCTAGCGGTCATCAAAAGTATTCATTCGATCAACTATCTTATCTATACGTAAACGCGGGTAGCATACTATAAAAATCGAAATGAACTTACGTGACTCGAAAGTTATACCTCCGTCGTCCGGCTTAAAAATATTATCCGTTAAAAATAATTTTTTTAAGTGCCAAATTTATAATGAAGGGATTCACAAATAATTAAGAACCGAATTTGAAACACTACAAAACCTCTTTGGAATTGTCAAAAGTATAGCCGTCGTACCTTGTGCATTTGATTGAAAAGCTTGGTGCAGCAAGTTTTAATATACACAGTCGCTCTCTCAGACGGTAAAGTTATAAACTCGCTCGCTCGCTGGCTTGCTCGTGTGTTTTCAATGCGGCTGTCAACGATTCCATTTGAATTTGGTAATGTTTTCAAATGTATCCCCGGGTTTCATTCAATTTCACGGCCAGAATTATGGTTGACTTTATGACGTCAGATAGCGCGAATGTACTTTATGCGCGTATGCACAGAGCAGAATATTATGACTCCATTAATTTTCCAAATCATATATGACGTCTTTTTTATTTTCATTTCTCGTCAGCGTCGCATTGAGTCAAAACGTGCTGAAGTTGACAAAAAGCGATTTTATTTTTGTAATAAATGTGATGGTCGATGCACGTATGCACAAGTTTAATTTTTTTCTGAAAGATTTCCAGCGGATCAATTTTTTCCCCTCGGCGGTCATTACACCTCCTGACCTTTCTACATTATAAAAGTCAGATAATTGATTATATCAAGAAAATGAACGCGTGTACGTTTTGTCAAACGGAAATACTTGTCTTGCGAGCCCTTTCCCAAGCTAAATCAATTAAAGGTCATGAATCGAATGATTTTAGTAAAACAGAATATTTACTTATATCGACATTCTCAACCAATGAGCCTCTGTTTATACCGTGATCATGCTCCGCGTGATAAAAGACAGAAAAATCTCCAATAAACAAATTTTCGTGTTTGCGCGAAACATGAAAATATTTTGATTGGATGGAATGAACAAAGGCACGCGTTTCTGCACAAGTTTAATGAGATTAAGTTAGAGCTTGAGATTCGTTGTAGCGCGATCTGTTGCACGTAAATTAATAAGGGATGGTGTAACTTCCCTTCTCCCGCCCAGCATTCAATTGACGTTTCATTAGTCTACCTACCCCGTAAACTGGAATTCACAATGCATATGCACGTACACGCGTACGTATCCCATTACGGGCTATATACTAGCTATAATAGATATTTATTGGACGCCTGATGGAATGTTGAGTACACGTCGTTTGCCTGTTTTCGAATGTCCGTATATCGAGATTCAAGATCGCCATTCAATGTTGTTTTGACGTAAAGGGACAATTGAAGCGAACGCACGTTAATCGATTGATTTTCCCTTTGTTCGTCGACTCGACGCGTATTATCAAGATCATAGCATCCAACTTTATTCGCGGCACTAAAAATCTATTTACACCAATAAAGCAGTTCTAACAATTGTCAAGATTGCCGCGATACAAAACTATGTCAGAACCGAGTTGTAACAAGTGTACAAATCGGATTAACAATTACATGTACGAGAGGAGGGGCAGCAGAGGTAGGCCCGGCGCGTAATAATGTCAAGCACGTGTAATGTTTATTACGACATCGGTTCCTCGCACCAATCAATCATCCATAGGGCTGTACCGTTATGTCTTCTATAGTGTAATACGAGGTCGCGGACAAGCTTTGTTTTAGTAGACGCGTCTGACAATGAACTCGGCTCAATTGGAACCTAATGTAACGTGTAGCTTATGGCGGCAATCTGTTGCGTCATTTTCATAAAGGAGCTCGGATTCGACATTAAAATTCATCGGTTATCCGCGTAACGATATTGTATTTTGAAAAAAAACCAACAAATTTATCGTGTGCTTTCTTTCTTTTATCGGAAAGCAGGGAGTTCGCCCTTCTCTTATTCTCCATAGCGCGACAGGCGGCTGTTCGTTTTTTTTTCCTTTATTTTATTTTTTTCCTTATCTTGTCGCTTGCGCGTCATTGTTCTTCTGTATCTTGCGCGGGCTAGTAATTTGTCGAGGGCGCGTGCCCTTACATCTATCTTGATGTCGACCGCGCACGAAGAATATTTATGCTCTGCAGAGACAAGGCAAGAAGCGTTTACTATACCGTGAAACGTTTGCTTTCTTTTTTGCACTATCGCAGAAAGAAAACGGAAACAACGTCGTATTTTATATATCCTCGATCATCGTGTTTCGTTTTGCCGAATGAAAAAGCTGGGTTTTCTCGAGCGGAAGAGAAAGAAAATACTAATTGTTAGAGCGCGTGTTGGAAAGATTTAAATGTCTCCGAGCACGTCTCAACGGATTATTTTCGCCACGTCAGTCCAGAGATTTTTCTTGCAACGAAATAAATTAAGGAAAAAACGTTAACAATGACGAGAAAGTTTCAAGAAATGAATGCGGAATTTCAAGTCTCGTGCGACTTATTCTTTTTCTCTTTATCTTCTTTAGTCTACGAGAATTGCGAGCAGTTGGTTGGATTCCTAGTTTCACAAGATGTCGACGAATAATTGGCCCCAATGAAAAAGCTTCAATAAAAGTTAAGAATTGCAGAGGAGAAGACAAAAACTTGCTCTACTTTTACGAAGACAGAATCAAATTAGAAATATGACTCAATTGCAAAATAATAACGTTGTAATAGCGTGCACTGAAGCCTTAAATTATATATCTGTTGTCTTCTAGATACAATTTTATTTCAATTTTTTTTTTCGATTGTCATTGTACATGTTGAGCAAGGAAACTTTGTTCCATTTTCAACGTTCTAGCTAACTTTCGCACTGGTAAAATTATACTTGCGCACCTGCTTCTTGCAGTACTTCTCTTGAAATTCTCCAGCCGATGCTGCACCTCTGTGAGAAATTTCCATATCGACGTTGTTTAAAAAAATGTCGGCTATTTATGCGAAAATTGATATTTTTCAAAGCAAAGGAGTATCTCCTATAAGTGAATCACAATTCAAAATATGAAAATATTCAAAATTTAAGCTCATCTAAAGTTTCTCTCGCAATCGTTATCGCAGTAAGCAGACGAAAGCCCTAGTCATTTGAACTAATCGCCATAACAATCTTAACACCGAATAGAAAATTTGTCGTTACGCCATTTTTCCCCTTAGACGCGCGCGTGTGAGCCTCTCGTTAGCGAAAATTATCCTTGTGACGCTGAGAGTATAATCTCCTGAACAGTACTTTTATGTTAATGGGTGACAGGGCTATCTAATCGTAATCTTTCGCGTAAATATTTATTTTCCCATGAATAATTAATAGAGGACGCGAGAGCATTCCAGTAACGTGCGCGCTGAGAAAAATCAGGTTTTCTTGTATGAGGGGGATACGGCTTTGATATTTGATTTCCAGAAAGAAAACAGCGTAAAGTCACCAGCTTGAGACGGAATATCGTTGCAAATTCGATATTGATTCTGGTCTTGTGTAAGCTAGTTCTCATAAAAAAGAAAAGATGCAAAAAATGAGAAAAGAAAATGTATTCACTGAAACGGCAGACTTTTAAGAGCAACCGGCTTTGCGGCAGAAATTAATTGGGTCACAATAACGAAGGCGTATATTCGGTCTAATAATTTCACTCCGGTCCATACATATTTTCTGTTGTTGTTTGCAGTATGAAAATAGATAAAAAAAACATCCATTACGTCATTAAATACCCATAACATTGGTTGCATAATTACGTTCGTCAGAAATACTAGTTATTGAGAATTTTGTTTCCAATCAACTAAATTATCGATGAAGCGTATTCTTTCAGTATTTAATTCTGAAAAACATGAACGGAAATAATTCAGTATGACTCGGTATGGTTTTCCGTCAAAATTCCGTAAGCCTATTTTCACCAATTTCGCTTATGTTTTTGTCATTAAAATAAATACTGAAAATTAATAAGTTAATTTCAAAGAGTTAGATAAAGAGGTTCGAAATATTTTTAATTCTTGACAGTTTTAAAAGCTCATAAGTTGAAATCGCGAAAATTAATTAATTAATGAAATAAATATAATTGTTTGACATGTAATTATAACGATATATTGCACGAAGATCTTTGTCTTTAAATACAGGCCAATAATATCTGTAGCTAATGTGGAAGGCATAATAGCACAGCTCTATGAATGATTGATTGGCGCGAAAAGCTGGTGATCAGTATTATATCTAAACAAGATTCTTCGTGCGTACCGTAACGAGATTGATGTGATTTTCAGAAGACTGCATTTTTGTGAAAACTATCCCCGTGCTGTAATCAATTCTTCGGTAAATGCAAACGACGCTTTTTTGTCAAGAAGCTCGTGGCAAATGACTTTTCCATCGTAAATGAAATTCCCGTTAGTTCTAACATGATTAGAAGCTCTAATAGGTTTGTCATCATCTTTCAATCAAACTGCAACGCTTTTGTCTAGCTTTTATCAAAATATCAACGTAGGAAAAACAAAAATCGATCAAGAATTTCAATCTGAGCTAGAAGCACAGAGAATATTGCAGTACGATCAACGTCGCAGTAAGTTCCTCGTGCCATCACTTATAGCTCTTTCCCGCCCCTACTTCTCACTAAAATATCCATTCCAACCGCGATTACTTCACCGCGGGGGCGGTAATTTATCAGCCGATACGCGCTTATAGCGCACGCGCACTTATCATCCGAGTTACCCTGCGAGACTGGGTCCCCCCGATGTAATTATTTCATTCAAAGCTACTTCTTCGTGTGTATCTGTATATACCAGGGTCGCTTGATTGCTAGGCCCTAGTCATTTTTTGTTGTTTTCTAACTCGGAATTCCATAAAAACTATCGTGCTTCAGTTGGAAGTTCACAATTGGTAAAAACTGAGAAGAACGAATAACGAGACATACATAGGACAATAATGAGACATTCAAGTTTCGAACGTAAACATACAGGATTAAGAGTGACTGTGCTCAAGGAAAAACGAGGATAGATTAACAAGTGTCACATTGACACGAGATGTCACTCATAGTGCCGCCAAATTTCCTATCTCTCTCTTTCTTTCGACTGTGCTTGCATGCATGTCTAGCGTGAAATTGATTGTACCACTAGGTGGCAAAACGTTTAGTTGTTTTTTCATTCGTCTTCTTTTTTAGGAGATAAACTCGCTTATTTACTTTCTTGTTAGGTGTATGTTCTTTCGTTCATCGTCACAAGTGTTCATTTGCTGGGTTATTTTACTTCACTTCAAGCGATAAAATCCCTTGTACAGACAATGACTTTTATCTCTTGTCTATACTTGTTCTGGATGAAAATGAGCGTAATAAACAAATAACTTAATTGTTTATGAAATTTGAAAGTCTCTATTCATATAAAATATAATCAAACTTAACACTACCAAAAACACATTAAATAAATAAAATTATGCTAATTAAAATATATAAATTTACACTGTATATCGCATGCGATGAAAAATGAATAAAAACTCAAAGTTGCTGCTATTAACCCGTGTAAGAAAGTCAAAACGGCCCAACATTGGCACAGCAACGTTAACCAAGACTGCCGGTACAGGCCGCCAGTGCTGGTCCAACGTCATCCGGGTAACGAAATGATAAGAATGGGCCAAGGTTATATTTTCAGTATAGTGAGCCATTGCCGACGCATTGACCATGGCTCGGTACTGGTAACGCAATATTTGTTGTCATTGTCGGACAAGCACACTATCAAGCTAATAAATAAGAACGCATTTTTTAGCGTCAACGTTTTCTTTATTTATTATTGAATTATTTTACATACTACATACTCATGTAACTATTTATTTAAAATTTAATTGCTAACATTTTCAAGATAAGTATGACGAGTAACAAATTAGGTAACAACAATATTTATACAACATTTATGTTAATACTAAGAGGTCAAACTTAACGAACAATAGTATGTGCACTCAATCTAATTAAAGTAAACACATAGATAAAAAATGTCAATTATCTTATAAAATTTATCTCGAGCATCGATCATTACGTTTTTGGGATAAGTCAAGCGCATCAAGTTTTTTTATAAAAATATTGCCATTGTCGCTACAGCTGCTTGATTTTTTGAGATACGAATAACTGTTCGGCATTGCGTGGTATAATGAAAGCTACTCGGAAAACACGATACTTATCATATATTTTAGGTTAAAATGTTATTATTAATATTCTTTATAAACATGCGCATCATGATTAACGATTAGTATTGGGCCAGCGCCGGAAAACAAACAATATTAAAATCGTTCAAAAATAGATTATTGGTACAGTATTGGCTGCCGGTGCTCGGACCATTCTTATCAATTCAATGTTGGCTCAAAGCCGGTCCAGTGCTTGACAAAACTAGGTTCGGTTGCCAGTGCTCCAACAGTATTAGGCCGTTTTTGTAATCATGGCAATTCTTACACGGGAAGCTATTTATGCTAAGAATCAGTAAGAATTTTTCCATCCCCATTATAGGGTTATTTGTTCTCCTCTCGTTAACTGAGAACACACAGGTACCGCCTTTTCAGCATCTATAGTTGTCGATAACTTGCCACCCCGCTCCTTGCTAATATAAGGATCGTGTTCGTCGTTGCCACATGGCACCGTGCTTTGGACATCTTTTTAACGATCTTTTCTCGCTAAATGACATTTGAATGGATATTCCAATCTGCTAGGCTGTACCAAAGCATCTATTTATGAATGGCTTCTGGCTTCTAATTATAATGTAGCAGATTTTACTTTTCGAGGCATAATTCTTCTCGATTTTTCTACTTTTTTAATCTATTATGTGATAGTAGAGGAACTCTACATCTCTTCCTGTCACATTTTATCTGCAATATCGCATCATGTCGGTGCTTATGATTCAGATAGCATTAGCTTTATATTGATCATAATTAGGTGAGTACAAACTAGTAGCGCGTTTATAGTAAATTCTCGTATCACTCTATTTCTTACTTTTTGACAAAGCGACGCATGCAAGGAGACCAGTAGAACCTAGAATATATGGCATTTATGACGTATGCAGGTCAAGTGCTTATCACAATTATTTTGATTTTCGGCTACGGCTCTTATCGATTCAAGGTAGATCAAGTTAAAGCAAGGTGTCAAGCATGTGTTGGGCGCAAACTGTAGCCGTGATATCGTTTATATCTGATTATTTTCAACGACTAATATTCATGTTTCAAGTCGACCGCGACAGTACTCGTTGTACAGACGAATTTAAAACCTATCAATATCGAAGAAGCTAAATCGTCACCTTTTTAAATTAACTTAACCAGCATCTATTTGGTTATAACTGTTCTGGTGAAAATAATGTTATTTGTATTAATGATTCATTGCTACCAGTGACGTATTCCTGGTATACTCTCAATATTGTAATCCTATTCCCAGAGTGCTGCATTGCAAATTATTTTCTTTTCATCTGTAAAATTACTATTATGCCAATTTATCGGCTAACAATATCCTTCCTAACGCTCACGCTCACATCAATTTATTAAAACTATAGTATAAGTATATACAGCTAATGTAAGTCTTTTTCTCCTTTCCATTCGTATCCATCTTTAAAAGCGATATAACTTTGAGAAACGAGAGAACGTCAAGTACGGGGCTTTTGATGTATTTTTGATCTTTTCCACTTCATTTAGCCCTGCAGTCTTTTCGCTCCAATGGTTAAAATACATTTGTCTTGCACTAAAAGAGTATATTCAAAGCAGCGTTTGTCAGAGACAAAAACCATGATTTTATATGTTTATAAATCTCCTTGCGAAATTTAGATCTGTATTATTCTTTTTCTCCTCCCTTCCAAAACCACTATTTTAAGAGAGAGAAAAGTGAGAAGGGGCAGGAGGGGTGGGGGGGGGGGGATACACCGAGTTAGAAAAAGACGAAAAAACCAATCGCGAGAGAGAAGCATTGTTCGTAAGCGCCTTTACGAGGCGAGATTGCGACAGCTGTTGCGAGTTTACGCCTACGACCATTAACGTTGGAACCCGTCAATCGAGCGAGCGCGCCAATAGTACTGAAAGGAAAGCTTGCAACAATGCACGCGGCGTACGTGTTTCAGCAGCAGTAGATTGCGATGCGCTATCTCTTTTGCACTATTTCCAATGGAGTTTAGCGACTGTTCGTTTGAAAGCCGCACGCGCAGACACACGTACAATAGTCCACTGAATTGACTAAAAATAAATAGAAGCCGGGACGGTTGTGTGTGGGCAGTTCAATTGATGAAAGAACGTCGGATAATAACCGTTTGCTTGTTACTCAACTCTAACGCGCGAGGATTTCAATGCCCTCTCGGAGAAAGTCGGCTATAGGGATAATAGTGTGACTTTCTAAAACGATCCTCCACTGCAAGTATGCGTGCACGGATCCGCGCTGCTGCGCCTTTTTTTTCGAAGCCGTTATACTCGGCTTTAAAATCCGATGGATCTTTTTTTTCAACGAGCCTTTGTTATGGAGGCTGTTTGCTCCGTTCCGGTGCTAGCCGATTGACTAACTTTTCTCTGCTAAAACCTCGCTTTCTAGAGCCCATTGTGCTTTCTGAATTTACTTATTGTTTGCTCTACATCTACTGCCACAAACTGATCTCGTGTTTTTGCGCTGCCTCCGAAAACAAGTTTGTTCGTAGCACTCTCATTCGAGTAGCCAGCTGTGTATAACGACGATATAATTCTTTATTTGGATTTCGTTTATCGTATAATTCTACAATATGACATTTGAGAATGGCTAATGACGTTGGGCTTATTTAATTCTATACATACGTGTATGTGTATGTGAGTGTGAGACACGTGAAAATTTATTTAGCTCGAAGTTTATTTACACGATTAAACATTAAATTAGCGACCGACGAATATGAAAGCTGATATATATTATATGTAAATCCGTTTATTTATTCGACTATAAAGTCATTTATAACCTATGGCATAGGTCACTCAATGTACCACCACGCCAAGTTTAAATGGAGATAAATCATGACGGTCGCGAGAGTATATCAAGATGCATGATATATATGCTTTTTCCAGTGTTAACTTGAAGTATATTTCTCATATCCATAGTTTTCCAATTCATATCACTCATCGTTGATGGTTTTCAATCGAATTTTGATTGATAAACGTTAATACACTTTTTTTTCATTATTCACACTTGGCTACAAAAAGCTGCATAAAGTTTTCAAAAGCACGCACGCACTTCCATATACCTCGACAATCGCTTATTACGGGTCGGCTTAAGTATGCAGCAGCCACACTGTGGTCGAAATATACACGAAAACTTGCCTTTTGTTTTCAGAGCTCAACGTGCAAAATCCAAGCTCGCGGCTTTTTCTCCCGCAGATATTTGTCTATTGTTCTCACTCGCTCTTTTGAGTTTCAAAACAGCCATTTAGCGTTATTGTACGGTTCACTCTCGGATATTAAAATATCCAGTGGCTCTCTGCGCTGCGCCAGCAATTGTTGTGGCTGTTTGTGTCTAACGGACAATTCATGTTCATTATGTGAAACGTGATTGCAATCACTCACTAAAATACACATGAAACGTAATATAATTCATTTAAAGTGGATTATTGATTGGTTTAACAATTAAAGGGTCGTCCAATAAGACAACTAAATTTACATCAGTTATTCGTAAGATTGATTGTTTTATAAATAAATAGAGGTCTTTGGATACCGATAACAGTGTAGCGCTCACATAATAATAAGCCCAATTACTATAAAAGATTCAAGAACAGGAATTTATTAATAAAATTCAAATAGGTTAAAACTTGTTATCCACATCAAATTGTCGTGATACGACTGACTAAAGAGTGAGCGATTTGGGCCCAACGCGGCAGCTTGATGAAGAAGCGTTGACGTGTGCGTACGGTGGCGTTAGATGCGCGACGAGCGTGAGATTTGCGTGCTTGAGCGTGGTGCTGTGGGAGCATTCACCCCGATACGTCCTCTGTGCCTGCTGCATATCCCAACGTACGCGATCTGGACGAGCTCTCGAGTGACGAACTCGTCGGATGCTGCTTTTCGAGCTGCTCGCGGCGGTTCGGGTACATCCCGGGACGATTCACTAGCGACGTCTGCAACTAGACAGCTGTCCATTGTCGACCCAAGTGGAGGGCTGCTCCCGTTATCGAGACGTCGATGCACTGGGCCGTGTTGTGAGTGGACGTCTTTCACGACTTGGGCTACGACTTCGGTTAGAGAGCTCCTTCACTTGCGTGTGCAGCTAGCGTTATACCTTTTGTATAGCGACTTGTTATTCGCGGTCTGCCTTTATATGTAGCTTAGATTATTTTTTCCTTCCTTTTTCTAATTTAGATATCAGAATTCTCGGCAATTAATATTGATAATCTTTCCCCTGCCTACGGCCGGGAATTTTTATGTCTACTTTTACTCTTCATTAGGATTTTCTTTCTAAGTTAATATCAGTGAAATCGCATAATATTTAATATCAACGGGCGTTATTATTTGAGACCTAGTTGCTATCATCTTCGTCCTCCTACAAATATTAAAGCTTTACGATTACATTCAAAGAAAGTAATATGCAAAGTGTATTAGTACACCCAAGATAAGACAGCGTCTGCCGAGTTATGTGCCAATATACCTGCGATGTGATTCTAGGATAACATGCGTGCACGGTTCGCGAGACTTGATTACTCCGAGGAAATAAAATCGGCGGACTGCTAAGCGTGCGTGACATCTGGTGTGTCCCTCGCTTGCGCTACAAGAAAATACGACCGAAAAGGAAAGGTTTCGAGTAATCGCCGCTCGAGAGCTTGATCCTTCGTAAGGAAGTAAAAATAAAAGTTTGTAGACCAGGAGAGACAAGTGGATCGTCTCGTTGAAAAGAGAGACGAGCGCCTCGTCTTCGGTATATTCTCAGGTTTTGACGCTAGACAGCGGCATGCAAGTAGCGCAGCTCGCGCTCTCGTCGGCCGAAGTTGCGGACTCGCCCTCTCATGCCGCGAATGTGTGCTCCGTGCTCACGCGGCTGCCGAAAGTTTCGCTAACTGCGCTTGAGAATACCAACGAGATGTCTATGTTCGAGTTGGAGTTGGAGCAGTTCCTACTGCGTGAATCAATTTCGAGTGAGGCTATTGTATCGAGACAGCCACTAGCTTTCCTCTCGCCTGGCGACCAGACATTCTCTGCGCGCGGGCATAAAAAGAAAACGTTACGTGCTATTCGACGTCGTAAAATTCGAATTAGAATGATTTTAGCTTAACGAATTCGTTTACGCGGATTTATAATTTGAACTCGAAATAAAGCTGAATACAAGATTAATTTGGGCGTGCATAATAGGCTATGTATTTTATACTTGTGTAGAGTATTCAATTTGTTCTGTGGTGCGGTTGGATTTGAATCCAATTTGTGTTGTTTCCTGAACTAACAAGAAGACTTTAAAGCCTCTGAGATTTCGGTTACGGCAGAACTTGCTAGATAACTATCTGATAGCTCGAAATGGGCGAAACAACCGCCATAGCATGTGTAACAAGATCAGAAAATCACAAAAAACCGATTATCACCTGGTAGTTCGAAGGAAACAAAAACGTTAACTCTTTTTATACGTTCGAACTCTACAGATAGGATAAACCCGTATACAAACTCATGTACATTGTATCTCGCACTTTCATTGCATCACACTCATACATATTTTTTCTAAATCGCGCTCGATTCACTTTGTTAGCTCGCGCGCGCGTTAGTACGAACGTAAAATAAACGCGCGAACTCGTATTTCAGGCAAGTTCAATTCACCGCAAATAGGTAACAACGCAGCGATAAGCGACTGATAGGAGGGGAAGGGAGGTCGGGTGGCTGGGGTATTAAATCGACGGCTGAAAGCGATATAACGTTGTACTGTTTCTGTCGCGATAATCTCCAGCGCGCCGGGGAAGCATACGCGAGCGCGCGAGCCCGTACAGTAGCGGGCGAACCTCGAAATAAGCTTTCTCGTTAAGGCGATAAGCCGAGACAGCGCGACGCTTCTCAACGCCATGCGGCTTTGACTTGTTAACGCCCCTTCTATTTCTTTTTCTCAAGTCGCCTCCTTCGAAGAGCTGAAGCTGTGTTTATTTCTTCGGTAGCGTGGAATAGAAAGAGCTTTGGCTTTCTCATTGTTGTTTCATGATTGTTACTGTTGCGAAAGTTTGCTTGTTTATTGTAGACACGATCGAGCGAAACGTTCGAGTAATCGATGAAACAAGCTTGTTCTGAAAGTAATGCAAAAGTTGGTCGACAACTTGTCACACATTTTCAATCCGAACTGTAATAAATACGAAAAAAGAAATGCCAGTTCCAATTTTTCAATAAGAACTACTTTCTACATTCGTGTGCGTTTGTGCAAAAGCTTGAAACAAAACTGAAACATTATTTGAGTACAGAAACAATGAAACGCACTGTGACGAGCGAGTTACTTTAGCAAAACGCAACAATGTAGAATATGACATTCCATTAGCTGGTTAATTAACTCAATTTGCAATTTAGGAATTCAAAATTTAATACCTTCAGCACGTGTCGGCAAACTATTTAAACCGCTTTCGAAAGTTTCATTACGTACGTCGTCGTCGCTTGCAATTGAATAAAATTTCGATGACAGGGGTAAATTCGCCACGGAAAATAGAATCGGAAGGGTCATAGACGGCGAAAAATAAACAAAACATTGTTATAAAACTGGCGCTGGCTCTCTTGGAGTTTCGCGATATTTACAGCAACGAACAGTCCACTGGGACTAGCAATTCTCGCATGGCACATGCCGACGACTATGCAGACATCGTAGTGCAGCATCAATCATTAGTTACAACCGTACGGTGCGTGCAGGCATGGAAGCCGATGGCTTCGTTATCCTAAACTGTTAGTGTTGACTGTGGATGGCCCAATTTCGATTTTCCCAGGGACGCCGCGCCGGAACTGCTCGATCGCGTTGAGGTTATATGTTGCCATTCTTTTTTCGTTATAACTTCGTTTCTCGTTCTCGCGGTCTTTCTATTTTCGCATCGTTTTTTATCGATAAATTTTCCGACTTGCGAGCAGTACAAAGCTTGTACTATTATATAGAAAAACTATTTACAAGAATATTTACTATACTATATTATAGCAATTATATACCAGCTCCGTAATTTTTCAGTGTTTATGTTTAGCAACTGATCGGACTTCCAGTATTTCTCACTTCACCGAGTCTAGTCACAAGAGAGCAACATTTATCCTCAACCACAACTACAGTTTCAAATCCGTATTTACCGATGGCCTTATCACCAATGGCGAAAGGCCAGGCAATTTGCGAGATGAAGAAAAGTATATAGCCGTATTTTGTTTACAGATACGCTCAGATATGCATTTTCAAAGGCAATAATGAGACTTTCAAAGATTTCGCAATGTTCTGCAGTAACGCGAATGGTAAAAAATCGATCTGACGGTTGCGAAATTCGATTCGGAAAAGTGTCATCTTGGTTAGCGTACCAAAGAGAAAGGTGAATGTCGGCCATTGAGCGCTATGGCTTTTTTGCTCGTGAAAGTGCGCAACGTGTTCGAAAGAAAGTGAGCGAAGAACAGCGAGGGAGAGACGGCCATGAAGATGCTTCGAGTAAAAAAGAGCTAACCGCGTTATCGTCCTGAAGGAAAACGAATCATGATGCACTCCTGCAAATCCTTTTGTTTACATTTCACTCACAGCGCGCGCGTGCAGCTCCGTTGGGCGGAGCCGTAACAGAAAGGAGAGCGATTGAACGTCGCTAACAATTTAACAATCGAGAGACGGGTAATAAACTCGGATAACCTTTCCGAGCGTTCAGATGGCTGGCTTTTTTTCGAGAAATTTCAGAAAGGGGTTAAACCCCAATTAAATACGCGATGGATTATTATCCTCTCTGGGTTTCGTGAAGACGTTTTACGTACTGATTGAAATTAGTGGATGAAAATGACAGTATGATTGCTTTTTGAGGTTTAGAAGGTGTAATAGATGAAAAATAATTCACGAAATAGATTAACGAAGTTTAGCGGACGCTCGTGTATGCGAAGAAAAGAACAAGTAGATAGAATGAAAAATAGGAAAAGTTTATTTTGACGATGATGGATTATATAGTAGACGGATTATGGTGTTGATCGGATCGGCTTTCACAGGACGATTACCTCGCCACAGTTGTCTCTGTTTTCGATTGGTGCTATGTGACGCCTCTTCCATGTTCTTCTTTAAAATGCACGACTTTCGTCTTCGATTCGAATGGGTAACCACGGAACGGATGTTAAAACCTCACAGGAATTCTTAGTTTTAATAATAATTTATCGCGCAAGTGGGACATGAATTTTCAGAAAGAGAGCAACGAATTTTCCGAGAATAGATTTGCAGGAGCTTGTAGGATGTTTTTTCAATTCTATGCAAAAAACATGACAATAGTTTCAATAATACAATAAACTTTTTTTCGATTTTATGGCTGCGTATGACATTCGAAAATATCCGTTGGATTTATTTCTTTTCGAAACATAACATAACAAAATATCACTTCGAACCGGAAAAAATATCACGACATCTATATACATGACTTACCGATATTCAAAACTGAAAGTAAAAAAGGAAAAAACTATGATGGTCATTTGTTGATCCACTAAATTTCTATTTTGGCAATATAAATAAAATTCACTTCGAACGTTGCTCACGCAGCAACATAATTATTTAGTTCGACTAGTGAAATAAAAGTTAGCCTCGCGCGCAACGTTTCCGTAAACTGGAAGCAATTCGACGAAAAAAACCGAACGATTTGGCCTCGGTTTGATGCACCAGTACAAATATACCTGACCGTAAAAAAAAAACCTGGAACTATCGAGTTTCGGCGTGCAACTCGCTGCTGCTGTTGCTGCTACTGCTGGGGCCATCGAGCGTGAAACTTTTCGAGGCAAACTGACCGCATTGTACCAATTATTTGGATTCAAGCCGCTTAAGTTTGAAATATCAATGGGAACGCTTTCGTTACAAAGAAAGCTTATAAATATTTACCTTTTCGGAAGAATATTCGTTGGTGCAGCTTTTCGCTTTCTGAGGGGAAGCTTCGTTTTCAATTTTTATTTTTGAACGAAAACTGTTGACTTTGAGAAACGCGAGGAAAGTTTTAGCTTTTTAACGTTGCGTATATATATAAAAAAAACTGATTATGTAAATAAGAATATATCGAATCTCAAAAAAGTATACAACCGTAAAATTGATGACGA